>NC_064874.1:20217091-20284591 GCF_943734745.1 Anopheles darlingi | reverse complement strand
ATTTCTGGTTCTTTTCTGGATCGAGAGCAAACAGAATCTTGCGATTACGCCCCGAGCAAAGAGGAAAAATAATGCGAAACACGGAGGCCTACTTTTTGTTGAAAAATTCTTTGACAAAAACACACTCCGTTGACACTCCGTCAAACGCACGAAAGCAACCCTGTTAATGTCAAATTAATGTCAAAAATAAGCAGCCCCCTTAAACGCACCGCCGAGTCTATTCAACGCACCTCCACAAAAGGTAAACAAAACGAATTGAATTGAACGTTTATTTTTCGCTATTGTTTCCCGGAGGGATCTTTTTGTGGATTATGACCTCGGAAGAGGAAATAGCCGATTTCTACGGGGTGTACTTGCTGGTGAGTAAAAGCACGAACCCAAAGTTCGCAGGACGAACCTACATTGGCTATACAGTCGATCCGAATCGGAGAATCAAACAGCACAATCGCGGCAGGGATGCAGGCGGAGCTGTCCGAACCTCTAACCGTGGTCCATGGTATGTAGCATTTTCCCCGGATGGTTCTCCTTGATTCACTTTCAATGATTATTGCTTTTCTTTCAGGACGATGGTTATGATCGTACACGGCTTCCCAAACAACGTATCCGCGTTGCGCGTAGGTTGATGCAAGATGCAGCCAGAGACAGCACTGCGTTGTCGATAACGTAGATTCCCTTTTTGTTGCAGTTTGAATGGGCCTGGCAACAGCCGCGGGTGTCCCGTCGATTGAAACAAATTCCGGAAATTCAGAAAAAACTGCGCAAGGAGACAAACTTTGAGTACAATTTTCGAATACTGTCGGAAATGCTCCGGATAGGACCGTGGAATCGATTGCCACTCACGATTCGCTGGCTTGCCGAAGATTTTCACCGAGAATTTGCGGTAAACCCATATCCCGGGATTGTTAAATTCCTGAATTACGCTAGCTTACTTTCTATCCCTTCCCATTTTCAGGTCGGCAAAACACCACCTTTACATATGCCCATCTGTTTCGGTCGCGTTAAAAGAGGAAAACCGGAAAAGAAAGGTGAGAAAAAGAAGCAAATCGGCAAGAAATTAGATAACAAAATACCGATCGAATACGACCTGGATGAGTTTGATCGCATAGTGATGGGTGGTGAGAAAGTGCTTCATGATGATGATGTAAACCATGCAGAGACCATTACAATTAGTTCCGGGTCGGAGAACGAATGCGACGACGACCTACCAATGGACGACGCAACTCGGCTCGATTGTGTTCTTTGTAATCAATCGATGAGAGATGGTGGAGAAGGCGATAAAAGTGAGGAAGCTGTTATACGATGTATACAGCCACGATGTGCCCTGGTTTGTCACATTGAATGCTTAGCCGAGCTAGTATTAGAACCGGGTCAGTACGTTCCCATCGAGGGCGACTGTCCCATCTGTGAGACACACTTCCTGTGGGGTGATTTAATTCGGAAATCCAACGGTTGCTGCGATCTGATTGCTGATGCCGAAAACGTTGATCCACTTGAAATCAACGACGTTTCGGATGATGGTGACTAACGTAAGATCGTTTGACGCGGCGGCGATATTGGTTTTTAGTGGAGTATACCAATAAAGTTAAACTATTTTAACGTCTAGAAGATTATTCTTTTTAAATTATAGTCATCCCCAATAAATTCTTGTTGATAAAATAATTTGTTGATGATGAACGTTTATCCAGAACTAACTCTCATTCTAACGCTTCCGTACAACAACAGTCTTCCTTTTTACATACGATCCCGTAACCATGCAATCAGGAAGCAATAGCAACTTATGACTACTAATGATCAACTGCCTTGCAACTTCAACATAATTATTAGATTAGGATACTTTAGCCTGTTTGTAAGATTTATTTACGTTTGTCGAATGCAGTATAAGAATTTCGTTCGTAGTTTTCTGTTAAGCCTTTTATCCCTCTTTTTGCTTGTCGGCTTAATGAAGAATAGGCTTTTATCCAATCCAATCTGACTCAGCAAACAGCCTCTAGGACACTCAAAAAATCCCTAAAGTAATTTTCAATAAATAATAAATACTTTTTTATAGCAAAGGGCCCGGAATTAAGTTCGAAAACCCAAGCGATGCATCCCACCTATTCCTCGTCATGGCGCCTCTAATGGGTCCGGAATCGAAGAGAGCGGCAACTCATCAACACTCGCTCCCCAATCTCAGCCTCTCTTAAGCCTCTCAAAGAATTCAAGCTAACCAACCAATTCCATCATTGCATGGTCTACCGATGCTGGGAGGGGTTGGTGGCCGCAATGCGCGAGGTTTGCGCGGCAACGGCGATGAAGAGTTTACTCCGCCACGCGCCATGATCGAGCAACGGTCATTCCGGTTTGAACGCTCAACGTGATTACAACGTACGCGCTCCCGCAGGAACGACGGTCTGCCCTCCGACTTCTGTATCGGTTTCTACTTCTTCTCACGAAACACAACACTGTTTCGGCCTGTGCCCGTGCCAGTTGGTGACCTAAGTGTGAACTATAGTGCCCATTGGCTGCACCATCGTAGTGCCCTCAGTGTCCTTTTGCATTTGCCAGAAAAAAGGAAAAATCGCAGGAACGCCGGAACGACAATGAATGCCCGTCGGATGCTAGTGCTCGGTCTGGTGGTTTTGCTGATCGTGGCGAGCGTGTGTGAAGCGCGGCGCCGGTTTCCTCACCGCCGAAGGGGTCCTTCGCGCAAAACGCTCAAACAGCTGTACTACGAATCGCGCGAAACCAACACGCCCAACTTTGTCCGATTGGTGCTGATGCGGCTGATCTACGGCATTGCCACCCAGATGGGTGTCGAGGAGCGGCTGGACAACGTGTTCGGTGGTGCTTTCGTGCCACCGAATGCCGTCGACGAGGGTTCCGACTTTTTCGACGTGCTGAGCGACGAAAGTGGCGAAGATTTTAGCTTCGGCCTGTGAGGTAAGAAACAACCCAGTGCCCCGGATTCCCGTCGTTCTTAATCCAAACCACTCCCGGCCCGCGTGCTCGATCGATCCTCCGGTGTCTGAAGCGGACCAGACACCAGTGCAGTGACACAATTTCCAGCAAATAAGGGAAATGGTAATTTCTACGCTCCCCGCCTGATGATGGCGGCCGGCCGGTCGGCACGATTTCACACCTGCTTAGCCTCGGATACACCCGGGCCTCCCCCCCCCACACCGATCACAATATTGTTTTGTTCCGCGCGATGCAAAAGAAAGTGACCGCAGGAGCCCGCTTCCTTCCTTCCTTCCGTCCTACCATCCATCCTTCGACCGATCGTTCGGTTCGTCTGATGAACTCATTTCGGTCGTTCGCTTGTTTCCAAAATTTCAACGCGTCCGCCGCGGACCCATGACGGGTGCCGTCATGCCGGGTTCTGTGGATTGGTTGTGGCATCATCAGGTGTTCGATGCTTCCGCTGCTGACGTTTCGTGGCCAATCCATCACCGATCTGTGTCAGCTTCTGCCGGTTTCGGTCGATCGGTACGGAATTGTGATGCGCAACGCAACGGGTCGGGGATCAATTTTCATTAGGCCCACACCAGGCTTCCCCTCGCCCCATCGATCCATTCCGCGAGCGAGAGTAAAAACGCTTTGCGGGGAAAAACAAATAATAACGCCTGCCCATTAACTCCACACCGTGCCGCCCATGGTCTGACCACTAGAAAACAAGGCGCCTGTCCTCGTTGCAAGCGACCCCGCCAGCGTGGAATCGGTTTCTAGCAGCGGCACATAGCGGTGGATCAATTGTACCGTGGACTCGCGGACAAGCAGCATGGCATGCAAAGGGCCCTCGTCTTCGTTCTGGACCCAAACGCGCAAACAACGCAACGCAGCACAGCGCAGTGCGTGCTGGGGATGCGACCCCATTTCTCGGGACCCCTTTCCTCCCGAATCCGTAACCGTAAACGGTAAAAATAAAATATGCGCGAGGTCCAACGAGCTCCGGACCATCGGCAGCGGGTGGTCTGCTAATGCTGGGGTGGTGGGTCACCAGCAGGTGCCAGGTGTCATGAAATCATGATTCAAAGTGACACCTTTTCTCCCGTTAAACACTCCGGCTGGGGCCGGTGGGCACAAAAGACAAACACTGCGGCGGGGCCCTGTTTGCTTTTCGCGCTTGTTTGATGTGGATGGAGTCGGCTTTGGACTCCACCGTTGTCTATTCCAGTTTGAAATGCTATCCGCATTGAAAATCACATTCCTCCCTTGCAATGGAAGACTTGATGATTGGTTATCAGAAACTCTCAACGCTCAAGCCCCGACGGGGGCGCCGACATGTACGATGAAACCTTGGAGTCCGGAACCCAGCGGAACCTACACTTTCCATACCACCGAACACGGTGTTCCAGACGTACGCACGTACGCAGTTATCGCGTGATCTAAGCTTGAGAAGCTGGCCACGGTCAGAAGCCCACACCACCATTCTGCCATACCCAGTCTGCCATTTCCGGTAGCGTTGGTCGGTTGGGAGTTCAATGGCACCTGTTGTTCGCAAGAACCCCCTGGTTACAGCCAGTTGGGAGTTTTGGTTCCAGCGTTGCGTTCACAGGTTTGTTATCGTGCCACCAGACACGATAAGCGGGGAGGGGGAGATAAAAGGATCTCACCGACCGATCCATGCATGGGATAGTGTCTATTATCCCGTGCGTTTTCCAGTTGGATGGCGAACCAGACGGAGCAGAACCTTGAGCGATTCTCGTAACGAAAGCACGCTCGCAATCGCTCGAAGGCCGACGCTCCATCCATCCATCTGTTCCGCTCCTCAGACCGGAGCCTCCGACGATACTCCAGAATCCACTGCGCGGCCATCAAGTGAAAGCCACCGAAAGCGAGTTGTGGCGCCGCTCAAGAACATTAAAATCTACCGTCTTGGTACATTCACCCTCACGCGGTTGCTGTACGGTGAAAGTGCATTCGCCTCCGAAAGCCCACCACGCGCGTAAGTACGGACACAACGACGACGATGACGACGATGACGACAACGACGACGACGACGACGACGACGCAGACGGAATACGGATGTGTGAATGCGCTATTTTCGGGGGGAAACGGTTTTCGGTCGCCCCGCGGTACGCGTCCGGTTCGGTTCTGATGTGTGCGAAAAAGTGAAACTGTGTCGCTCGCTACCATCAACCGCTAAATAGCTGCTGGCCACAAAACCGTCAACAACCGGCCATCATCGCACCGTACCACGCCGTCGCGGCCGTCGTTCATTAAAATCGAAATCGGACGCAAAGCGACCAACCAACACCGATCTCGAGTGCCTGGTGCCATCCACTTTCGATCGATCGCCAACAAGCACGATCGATGAAAGGTGAAAATAATCGAAAAACGTGCCCCATTCGGTGGCCAAATTTGCATTTCCAATCTCGGTCCATGGGCGGAAACTGGTAGGAAATTCTCACGCATCCACACCGGCCACGCCGCCGGTTGCGGGCCTACTAGACACGTACGCACCGTAAGTCGATGATAGTGCCGCACGTCCCTCCCAATCGGTCACATCGCATCGGAAGTTTCCCGTCACTCGCCGCCCGGCGCATTGAAGTCTTTTGTCCAGCGTGGAATTGGTCGTGCCGTATTGGGTGCGGCGCGTCAAGACCTCTCTCTCTATCTCTCTCTGGTCTGGTATCGATGGTAAATTGCTTTTGCATCATCATCACGCGCGTGATGCCGTGCCGGGTGTACATTATGCTCTGAAAACAATGAGAAAACATGTGGCATTATCGGACTGGATTGGGCAGAAAGCGACGCGCAACCATATCGGGAATGGGAAGGGGAAAGTTCGGCCACTGGTAGGGTAGGTAAATCGGGATCGGTATCGAGACCAATTCGATACGACCGCACCGCCTTTGTAACGACACGTGACACGCTAGAAAGATATCGATACTGGGTTGAGAATGGCCATAGAGCATTATCATAGAGCGATTTATGAGCCGAATGTGCCGGGAAGTAGTTCATAACTTTCTCCCAAAAAAAAAAAACGCTAAATAACCATCCCGTCCCTTGGATCAGGCTGAATTTAAAAGGATTATCCCCTCATTTCCTCGGGGTTCGATCAAATGTAAACATTTATGCTAATAGAAACACGCGGATGTAAACAAAAAGCGCACCCATAAAGCGATTCGACGATAAATGGTCGCGAGTCTCGGGCGCCATCAAATACTAATCTCCGGTATGTTGATTTGATCCCGATGGACTGGAGCCCCAAAACGGGGAGGAATGACTCATCGATTTACAGCGATCAACCGTTTACGATCGTTTTACGATATTTCCGCTTTGCCAAATGGATCGGATTGGTTGCGGAGTGCATGCGAACCAACATTGCAGTGCTTTCCCTCCGGGCTTCTTGCTACCAGGTTGTGACACTTAGGGGACGGTATCAGGACATATCAGGCAGGGGTAGCAGTATTGCACGACAAGGTACGACATCGTCAGCTGGTTGAAAGTTGACCGAATTAGTTCGAAAATCCAAAACCTGTACCGAACTAAAACGAACCTGGAACCGTTTCGATTTCTACCGGAACTACCAACCACGGGCCACGATGATGTCATAGGGTGCCGGTCGATCGGTCGGTGGGTTCAACGCTGACGCTGGGTTTCGCACCACAACAACTACGAATCGTTGCGATTAACCTAGTTGGCGGCGGTTGTTTCATGAAAGCAGCAATGGCAGGCTGGGTCTCTCGGTAAAATCGTAAACACAATTTCCATTCTTCGATGCAGATTTGACGTTGAAGGCGCCTACTGCCAGGAATGCCAGGGGCCGGAGAGCAGATCTCTTAATTCCATTTATTGTTTCTGATTGATGATGATGTGGACGTTAGTGCGATCCGGCCGTCAGTCTCTGGTGCTCTGGCGCCATTAACAACGGCCAGAAAAAGATGCTACTTTCACTCCCTTCGCGGCATCGAAACAACGCAACAACACTTTCTTGCTTTGCTCCGTCTCGTCATCGACCAAAAAATGGATTCTCGGCCCTCGGCCCAGCAGCATCCAGCAACGCATTATCATCTCAGTCGAGCATGCGCGCTAATAAGTGGTTTTCAAATTCCATTTGGCAAATGCTTGATGGTCAGCAACAGCAACTCCTTTCGCTCGTTCGCTCATGCGTAACGCCGAGCAGATCAACAACAACAACAACAACAACAGTTCAGCGAGCGTCTGTGGAGTGCAGTGCCAATGGGTTCTCCGACCGCCGGTCGCTCCACTTATCGCCTACTTAATCTCTTTGCTGGAGGCCAAAATCACGGGCGACGATTACGGCACAGCGGAGCGTCCCGGACACGCGGCGCTTCTTGACACAATTTTCTCCTCAACCTTCTGGGAGCAAACCGAGGTTTGTTGGAGGTGCAC
This sequence comes from Anopheles darlingi, assembly GCF_943734745.1. Lineage (NCBI taxonomy): Eukaryota > Metazoa > Arthropoda > Insecta > Diptera > Culicidae > Anopheles > Anopheles darlingi. The sequence continues at coordinate 20,277,253 of NC_064874.1, read as the reverse complement.
CGTGGAGTCTCCCTTCCTTCCCTCGTCCCTTGTTATTGTATAATATGCGACTTAGAAGATTGCATGATGAAATGTTGTTAATGTAGCAGCTATGTAGCCACCGTCATGAGTGTGCACGCTGAGGGCTTTCTTTCTGAGGGTTCCCGGAAGCCGAGCAGGAACGAAGCGGACGGGACGGGGCGGGATGATGGTAATGAAGATGATTGTCATCCGGTAAGATGAGACGAGGACGCGATGAAATTAACCTCGATAAGAGTAAAGCTTCGCGATGTAACCGCTTGAACTTGAACTTGATTGAATTAGCCACAGTCCGGACCCCTACGGGGGACCGTCCGTTCCACTCGAAGGAGTAAGGTGTGAGGCGTGAAGATGCGATTAGCCACCGCTTTGTGACAGCATGCCAAAGCTATCGATTGGGATTGGGTCTAAATGGTTTCGCTCCCATCGGAATGATCCCAAATGGTCCTCACAAAGGGCGCCGTGATTGGATCGTCTTGGACCGGGAATGATTAGTACGCCATCGCGATAACAAAAACGGTGACGCCTGCTTTTGTCACCGGGATTGCGCAATGGCCCCTCATGGATGGAACGAGCACACACTAACGCACACGCTTGGTGCGAAGCGGAACCATCATCACGTCGCTCGAAGTTTAGAAGATCCCGTTTCGGTGGCTTGGAGGGGGCCAGCTGGACCCCAAAACCAGACCCTAACGGAACGCTTACCTCAATTTAACCCGCATTGTAGGTCCACCGCTTCCTTCTCCTGCCTGCCTGTCGGGTTCTCGGTGCCAGCATCCCTCCACCAACCAGCTGGAGCAGTTGGAATGGCGTAATGTCTATCAGTATGCCATCGCCGGTGAAGAGTGCTCGGTGCTGGCATTGAACCGAACGACCGTTTGAGAGGAAATGTTTGGCCACTGGCCACATGCGCCAAGGGGCATTCGAGGAATCAAAACGGCACGAGTGTTACCTGTGGCGGAAACCTTACACCCCGTGGCTCCCCCCCATCTCATCCCGGATCGATTAGAAAATAGGAAGTTTTGGCAAAAATGGTCCAAAAACGGGAATACCAACAACCCGGCGACCGGTGACCGGTTTGTTGTTTACCCGCGAAAAATAGAAGCAAAAAGCTGGCGTGCTTTCGTGCGTGCGTGACAGTGGCATTACTCCAACATTCCGGAACATCAGTTCTTGCGAGAATGGAACGCGTGGTCCAGCACTGGTCGTTCCGCTTAGTGCACTTACCAGGAAAGACCGTTAGTCGGAAAAGTGACAAAACTTATCGTTTCTTTGATTAGCGCCCTGGGTCCATAAATCACGTTAATCAACGGCGGAAAAGCTCATCAACGGTACTTCAACAGCCCGTGCGGTGGAGCTGAAACCCGCTCAGCATGCCCACGACGTTGGTGTACGAAAGTCCAAATCCAAATTAAAAATACATAAAATCAACATGTATAACGCCGGACAGCACGAGAGAGCGAGCGAGTGTCTATTTGCACTGGAGCAAGATTCAATCGCAACGACCGCAATTCAAGAAACGCGCCTTTGAGTCAACGGCGTGTAACATCGACAGCGTGGTTATGCCCAGGGTCTGGCAGTTTGTTTGCCTGTTACCCGGCTTTATTCAAATCATGTTCTCGTTCTGTGTTGTTAACAGCAAGCCTAGCAAGCCATGCGCATGTTTGTGCCACGAACAATCATCGGTCTATTGTTCTAATGATAAGCAGCCTCATATTGTAACTCTTCAACCGCGACCACCGAGCCAAGCCGGCCAGTCATTTACATCGATCTACCGGTTCGGAATGCATAATTGTGGCTTGTTAGCAGCCTGATGTTCCGATTGTTCTCCCTTGCGCTTGAAGCCGGGACACCGCGGGATGTCGAATCATCGATGCGACACTCCGACTGTGGCCCACTTACTGATCTTCCTGGTTGGGTGTGTGTGTGTGTGTTTGTGGGATGCACTTGTAATGCGTTTCTTCCGCCGATCGGTTCCCCGAAGGGGAACCTGCGTCATACATTATCCTCTTCATGCTGCTAACCATCGCTTCTACTCTACTCTATCGACTTCGTTCACAGATGCTGTCACTGAGAGATCTTCGAAGAAAGAACCACCATTCCCTCTTTTAGTAGCAGCAGAAGCAGTCACGAACGGTTAACGACGGCGACGCCAACCTCACCACCCCAAAGCAACAATAAAACAACGGAGATCGCCACCGTAGACCCGAGAAGCAGCAGCCGAAGGAAAAGGAGAAAGAAGCCAACCTAAAAGCCAACAATAAATTCAATCAGTATTTTGCGGAACCCACCATGCATCGCGGCGTCCCGGCAGCCACCCAGTACGCCGCCCAACCATGATTTGGCGGAACGAACCATTCTGCGAGCGATCAAACGGAAAAGCCCAGCTCGACGACTGGCTGGACTGAAGCAACGGTGCTCGCCATTAAAGGAACAAACACGCACGCACTCAGACACACGTAAAGCAAACAGCTCTTGGAGCGACACAATACCGTACGACCAGAAATGTTCGGATTCCGGCGGATCCCATGATAACAGCATACCTTCTGTGGTCTTTTGAAGGGTCTTTGAGGACCACTGACCGTGAGACTCCTCCATCGATATCCGCTGTCAAGGTGCCCTCGCTCGTGGATTTTTTCATCAAAGGAACCCGATCTTTTCGATCCCATAGTAACCCCATAGGCCACGTGGATGCCACGCGATTAGTACCGCAGAATTGGGCATGAGCATTGAAGGTCCGAATTTTTAGCAATTATCGCGTCGAAAAGAAAAGTAAAACCTACGTAGGTCTGAGTAACAAAGATCGCGGCTCGGTCAGCGCCGGTAATGGTGGTTCCGTCCGTATTCCATTCACTATCTCCACGCCACGCATCATTACCCCTTTTCCGGGGGAGCCGGTAGATCGGTTATGAACAGAACCATGCTCAATCGATCGGTTCTGGCCCCCGTTGTTCTGGGTTGGTGCGGTTTTTTACTTTGTTTTTTCTGGGGTTTTACGTATAGGTTCTCTATACATGCTGCTCCAGCATGGCAGCCGCTACGCTATTTAGGACTCTTGGGGCCGTCTTAGGATGCTAACAGTGTGGTGATCATGGGGGGAGGGGGGCGGTGTTCTCCCATTCATCGTTAGGTTGAAATTGCTTGTTTGTTTGGCCGCGGAATCGTTTAGGCCGAAGGCGGGTGTCCGGGATGTTATTAGGTTTTTGGGGGTTTTAAGAAAATTACCAACGAGAAACAGAACAGAAGGAGCTACAGACAAAGTATAATGGGTTTTTTTTTTTTAAATTATTGTTGTGTTGAAGTGTTTGCGTCCGAGTGGCTGCATTGAGGAATCTTCGGTACACTTTGGCCAAGCGGCACATTAGCGTACTATTTATTTATTCTAGAAAAAAATCCGCCTTCCACCAGTTGCGCTGGAATACTGTAGAAGCGTTTAGGTGTAAGGGGAAAAAACCCGTAGATCGTATTATTTATTTGCAAACCATTTGCACCGGTCCAAAGTTGTAAATAGTGTACAATAATCGGAAAATAAATGTAAGAGAACTTATTTCAATAACCACTCCGGTGTGACGTTCTAAATTACCGAAACAAAACGAAAGAAACTCCAGGAAAAAGGCGAATAAAATCGAGTATTAAACAAGGTGAGATGCAATACACAAGTACAGTTCTATAGGCAACCGCTGCCTTCTTTCACCGTTTTCTACTAGAATTGGACTTATTGAGCCGTGTAATTCGGTGGAACAGATGGGCGTTCGAATGGAACTAATGAGACGCATTTTCATTCCGTCCAGCCAACCGGTTCGACTTTTATCAAATTATTCCAATTAGTCGCTCCATCATTGGGATATACATCTACATATTGGTGAAAATTTCGTAAATTAGCAGTCAACGAGTGGACTGTGGTCACACATTCCGGCGAAATGATGCCAGCAGTGTTCGGCCACAGCCGTGGTTCATGTTTTGCATTTCCCATTTCTCCAATGGATCGCTAAGCCGCGGAGGATGAACACGCAGCGTAGATACGCTCGACCTGGCGAAGGTTGAAAGCAATGCCAAACGGCGTGCAAAGACGACGACATTCCGCAACAAAACGATCGTGATCGCGATTTCTCCTCCTCGCGGGTGCCTTTTAGAATCTTCCGTTCGTTGGTAAAGCCCTTGTGATGGAGTGTCTGCAAAGGAAAAGGGGACGATAATCCAGCAGCGCATACAGATTGAGGTAGTTGCAGCCACGATAAAGCCATTAATGCAATGTTCCTCCAACCTTCTCTTCGCTCGCGTCTTCGGCAGGGAAAATGGTTTTCCCTTGATCGCAGCAGGTATCGCAAGCTAGTACCAACCACCTTTGGTCGGTAGACATCGCGTCGGCTAACGAAAGTGTCATCTTCAACGACATGAACGATTGGCATGCCTACCGTGTCACGCTGTGTCTCCTCTTGTGGAAACGTGACCCTTAAAGGGCCCGTTTGCGTTCGCCCAACTGGGTGGACCTTTGCAAAGACAAAAAAGGGTCATCAATCGGTTGAAGTGAAAGTAAATTCAACAACACTTTCCTTCCTAAATGCGCCACGAATAACGGTAATATGAATAAGCCTAGACTATGAAAATCTATCAATCTATCTGTTAGTATAGCTTCTACTTTCAAGCTTCAATCATGGATATTATGGCGAAAAGCTACTACTTTGGAAGTAGTATGAACGGTCATGATGTGACATTGCGTACATTTGGCTCATCATTCTTCGTGCGCGTACGATTATTATCTCGGCATGTAAATCAAAATCTAAAGTCGAACTAGCCCAAACCGTGCAGCCGTTGCTTTCCGATCATGGGTTTGGCTCGATTAGATGTTCCTTCAGTACGTTCCAGGCAGCTAATAACATTCCCACGAAGACAAGGACCGTCCTAATTAATTAACCTTTATTGCTCTTCGCTAACATTACTCTACCGTTCCGGAAGAACTGTGCTGTATAACTCGGTGGAAACAATTTGTACGGACATTCCGATTCTAGAGACGATACAGCAGTGCCCGTTAAGAAAACATAAGCCAAGCATCCGCCCGTCCCGTCTGTTGAGGTTTATTTGCTTTCTCCGCTTGCACCAGTCGATCGCGCTGAGTTTATGTTTTTCCTTAATTTCCAACCCATCACCGATCATCAGCGATCACCGATCGTTCACCCGTTCGCTGCCACTGCTAGTGATCTATGAGTATCGGAACACCCGTTAGATCTCGTTACGTTGGTTGCGGCGCAGTAGGGCAATGGGTTCGTGTTATCGAAAACGTTGGCCGCCAACTCCAACCGGCGCCAGACAACAAAGGGGAGTAGGGGAAGGGAGGGATAACCAATAATCGATTTTTTTATGTTTTGTTTCCTTCCGGAATGTTGCGGAATTTCTCAAGCACCCAGAGCCGACCATGTGGAGGTCAACAGTAACGTAGTGAACGAGATCAACGCCATTATGTGTGTTCGTCAATCATCGGTAAGCCCCCTTCCGCTGGCGGTTAGCAAAAGGTTTTCGCGATCCTCTCCTCTCCTCCTCCTTATTTATTTGCAAACCATTTGCACCGGTCCAAAGTTGTAAATAGTGTACAATAATCGGAAAATAAATGTAAGAGAACTTATTTCAATAACCACTCCGGTGTGACGTTCTAAATTACCGAAACAAAACGAAAGAAACTCCAGGAAAAAGGCGAATAAAATCGAGTATTAAACAAGGTGAGATGCAATACACAAGTACAGTTCTATAGGCAACCGCTGCCTTCTTTCACCGTTTTCTACTAGAATTGGACTTATTGAGCCGTGTAATTCGGTGGAACAGATGGGCGTTCGAATGGAACTAATGAGACGCATTTTCATTCCGTCCAGCCAACCGGTTCGACTTTTATCAAATTATTCCAATTAGTCGCTCCATCATTGGGATATACATCTACATATTGGTGAAAATTTCGTAAATTAGCAGTCAACGAGTGGACTGTGGTCACACATTCCGGCGAAATGATGCCAGCAGTGTTCGGCCACAGCCGTGGTTCATGTTTTGCATTTCCCATTTCTCCAATGGATCGCTAAGCCGCGGAGGATGAACACGCAGCGTAGATACGCTCGACCTGGCGAAGGTTGAAAGCAATGCCAAACGGCGTGCAAAGACGACGACATTCCGCAACAAAACGATCGTGATCGCGATTTCTCCTCCTCGCGGGTGCCTTTTAGAATCTTCCGTTCGTTGGTAAAGCCCTTGTGATGGAGTGTCTGCAAAGGAAAAGGGGACGATAATCCAGCAGCGCATACAGATTGAGGTAGTTGCAGCCACGATAAAGCCATTAATGCAATGTTCCTCCAACCTTCTCTTCGCTCGCGTCTTCGGCAGGGAAAATGGTTTTCCCTTGATCGCAGCAGGTATCGCAAGCTAGTACCAACCACCTTTGGTCGGTAGACATCGCGTCGGCTAACGAAAGTGTCATCTTCAACGACATGAACGATTGGCATGCCTACCGTGTCACGCTGTGTCTCCTCTTGTGGAAACGTGACCCTTAAAGGGCCCGTTTGCGTTCGCCCAACTGGGTGGACCTTTGCAAAGACAAAAAAGGGTCATCAATCGGTTGAAGTGAAAGTAAATTCAACAACACTTTCCTTCCTAAATGCGCCACGAATAACGGTAATATGAATAAGCCTAGACTATGAAAATCTATCAATCTATCTGTTAGTATAGCTTCTACTTTCAAGCTTCAATCATGGATATTATGGCGAAAAGCTACTACTTTGGAAGTAGTATGAACGGTCATGATGTGACATTGCGTACATTTGGCTCATCATTCTTCGTGCGCGTACGATTATTATCTCGGCATGTAAATCAAAATCTAAAGTCGAACTAGCCCAAACCGTGCAGCCGTTGCTTTCCGATCATGGGTTTGGCTCGATTAGATGTTCCTTCAGTACGTTCCAGGCAGCTAATAACATTCCCACGAAGACAAGGACCGTCCTAATTAATTAACCTTTATTGCTCTTCGCTAACATTACTCTACCGTTCCGGAAGAACTGTGCTGTATAACTCGGTGGAAACAATTTGTACGGACATTCCGATTCTAGAGACGATACAGCAGTGCCCGTTAAGAAAACATAAGCCAAGCATCCGCCCGTCCCGTCTGTTGAGGTTTATTTGCTTTCTCCGCTTGCACCAGTCGATCGCGCTGAGTTTATGTTTTTCCTTAATTTCCAACCCATCACCGATCATCAGCGATCACCGATCGTTCACCCGTTCGCTGCCACTGCTAGTGATCTATGAGTATCGGAACACCCGTTAGATCTCGTTACGTTGGTTGCGGCGCAGTAGGGCAATGGGTTCGTGTTATCGAAAACGTTGGCCGCCAACTCCAACCGGCGCCAGACAACAAAGGGGAGTAGGGGAAGGGAGGGATAACCAATAATCGATTTTTTTATGTTTTGTTTCCTTCCGGAATGTTGCGGAATTTCTCAAGCACCCAGAGCCGACCATGTGGAGGTCAACAGTAACGTAGTGAACGAGATCAACGCCATTATGTGTGTTCGTCAATCATCGGTAAGCCCCCTTCCGCTGGCGGTTAGCAAAAGGTTTTCGCGATCCTCTCCTCACCAGCAAGAGTGCAGTCAATTAGGATTATTGGATGAGGCGTATCCAGACAATCAAATGACGCCATAATTATCATTACTATTAATTCGTGGCAAACAATTTCATTTGTGTTTCAAACCTCAAATGTTCGCTATAGCCAGTGATGGAGCAGCTTTAAAATGGCCAATGGAATGTAGGAATTTTGTAGCTCACGATGCTCACCTCGTTTCGCCTAGAGATCCTTTCAACCCATTAGCCATTAGCGATTGGAAATGTTTGTCTTTCCGCGGCCGCGACCTAATGGAATGGATAATGGGAAAGCGTTTACGTCTTGAGCTGTTGAAGCTGTTAAAGACAATTACGAAATAGGGACAGCGAGTAAAACATACAACAAAAACATGATTGCGTTTTTTTTTCGTAATTTTTAATCATGATTTATGCTCTATAGTAAGCTATACAGTATTTATAAAAACAGTCTTTGTACACCAACGACACCCATAATGTCTCTGTATAACAAAAGGGAACCTCCAAGGATAAGTGATCAAGCGGGAAGCTCCTTCGGTAGCGGGAGAGGCAGTGCGAGCGGACTAAGGAACTTTCTGATTGATACTGCCACCGCCGGTCACGCTGCCAGCACCACCGGCCGCCCCACTGCCAAGTGATCCGAGTGGGTTGCCCATCAACAGGCCACCGACACCGTTGTGCTGCGTCATGCTAGCGCCTCCATTCTGCGCTATCGACTGTTGCGTGGACGATGGTGGCAGATTCACACCACCACCCGCACCGTTGGGACCGTTGTTGCTGTTCATGCTATTACTGTTCATCAGCCCACCGCTCCCGGACATCGTGCCATTGTTGCTGCTACTGTTTTGGCTGCCATTGTTGCCGTTGTTGCAGGAGGGCATGATCGAAGGTTCGTTCGATAGCAGGGTACCCTGGACACCACCGCCAACCGGTTGGCCGCCGACGGCCAGGCCCGTCAGGCTGGTGGTACCCAGGGCCGTGAGACGCGTGCGTCGCCGTGTGTAGTGCTGCCACAGTAGGATCGCCTGATCGTCGATGAACTTGCAGCACTGGGCGCTCACGATTTCGCGCCGAAAGTGCTCGTACTGCAGCAGGTCGAGGAAGTACAGACACATCGGGAATTTGATATACTTGGCGTACTCCGGTTCTTTCCAGTACAGCAGATACTTGAGATAATTCACGAAGGCGGCATCTTTAAAGTAGCCTCGCTGTGCTAGGACTGCAAAAGGGAAGGGAAAGACAAGAGAATCAACGATAGATTGAAAGACAAGTAAAAGAGAGGAACCGTTTCCCCATTGTCGCAGATACTTACAGTGTAGATAGTTGGGATTGGCAAGACACTGGACGAACTCTAGTTCGACCTGAAATCTGAGCTTCTGGGCGTCTTCCGATTCGACCGCCACTGGAACGCAATCGCAGCGACCGAGTGGGAAAAGAAAAACAGGACAAGCAAAAATGAAATGTGATTAAAAAAAATTTGACCCATGGTGATGCGAGCATTAGACGCATACACAACACGCACACGCGAAGTACAGGATAGGAAGTTACAAAGAGGATTAACTTTACAATTACCAAGATATGATATGATTATGAGACCGGAAAAAGGGAAAGTGAACCCTAATTCCATCCGACTTACCAAACAAGGTGCAATAGGCGAGAAGAGTAGGATATTGGTAAGGAAGTGAAAGTGAATCTAGAGATCTATTCTCGCCCGATGATAGGCAGGTCAAGCACAACTGTTGGTGCATTACTTTACTACATTTGAACGAGTCGGACTAAAGCGTATACAGTGATATTGAAGCACACCAAATAGATGATAGAGAGAAAGAGAGTGAAAGAGAGAAAGAATAGAAGAAACAGAGCGCGTAGTTTGATAACGAAATAGAATAATGTAAAGTACTTACATTTACCCTTACCGACCATTTTATTAGCCATGGTTCTTATGCTTATTTGGACAAGTGTATGTGGTTTTGTGTGTGTGGTGGAGGGGAAGGTGGAGCTTAGGTGCTTATAGTCGTTCCACTTTATCGGTAGGAAAAAGGAGTCTTGCGTGGAAATGGAAGGTTTTTTCCGCTTCCGACAAGTGCAGCTAGCAAACGGATGGAAAGGGGGTGGTAGCCTAAGAAATGACCCCGATAGGGTATGGCACGAAGGTAAGCTAACTCTAACGAGCAAACGGGAAACCTCGACCCAGACTGATCGACTCCCACCCGGTACGATCGGCTCAGCGGAACGGAAAGGGATACAGTGCGGGATACGCTAGGAATGATCTCGCTATCTATGCGCAAGCCGGTTCTTTGCGTCGATCATAAGCTAGAGCAGGAAAAGAGGTAGGTAAAATCGTACAATTAGAGGAAGAAAAGAGAGAAAAAGAAAGAAAAAACAAAACAAAGAAATCAGGAGCTCATTATTTACAACATAATTGGAGACAGCGGCGGTGGCGGCGGCTGGAATGAAAGTGGGATGAGAATGATGATTTCGCAGTGCAGTGCAGAGGCTAATAGCGACCAGTGGATGTATGTACATTACGCGATCAGCCATTGATCGACTACCGGTGGGGTGTACCGATAAACCAGCTTCCCACAGGAAGTTGTGCGAAGCTATTTGCGGGCTGATAGATATCCGTGCAGTTCATGGTGACCCCGAAAGGGACATTTTATGTGCATATTATTAGACGTGGATCTAAGCAATCCTTTGCGGTTTGACGCAGTGCTAAACCGTGACCGCTTCTCGCTAGGCAACGAGGAGGGAAACTAACAGCTAGTGCAGCTGGCCAACCTCCGGAAATGGTGATGGGTTTCTGCATTTCTACATGGAATACTAACAGTTAGCGACAACACCGAAACGGAACGGATCAATAAGGATCGAGAAATCGCGAGCACGGCAGTACGGCACCTCCGCAGTGCCTACGCCGTCGTGCTAACCGGGTCGATCGGCTGGTGAACGGGAACAGTGCACAAAAACAGGCCATAAAAGAGGAAGAAACTTTAGATGAACGGAAGGATTCGATCCGCAACTAAACCGAGCATTAACACATGTAAGATTAAGGTGCGTCCCAGGTTGTGCATTTCTTTGGCAACAGCTAAACACAGGAATAGAACGAGTACAGGAAAAGGTGGACAGAATCGGCTCCAAACGGGGCAGAGTACTCACAGCCGTACGGGTTCATCATCACCATCCGACGACGTTCGTGCGATCCGTTGTTCCGTCCGAGTTTCCGGTGCACTCCGCTCGCGCCAGCCCTAGGTGTCTTCCGGCATGGGCAGCAAGGATCGCTTTTGTAGTAACTTTGTTGGCGAAAACCCCAGGAAAACGTGATTTCTGCACCAGTTTTGCCCTCTTTTTTGCTTTTGACGCGTCTCCGCTTGAAAGCCAATATTTTGACATCGGGTGCCGCTCTCTCACACACACACATGCATTTTGACAGCCCCTGTCAAGGGAGCGAAAAACATCGCAAACACGGGGGGGCTGTTATTTCGCGAGGATTCTCCAGAGGCTCCTAATTAAGTGGGTTATCTGCAACAAGCCCCAAATTTACAAGAAACCATCAATCTGATTCTTCACGAAAAAGTGAACGAGAGGAAAGAAGATTCCAGCAACACACGAAAACATCGCCCCGCAGGTGACGTTTGCTTCAAACACAAATTACGTGCGTGTGTGTGTGTGCGTGACTAATTCTCCCCCACCCCCCACTGGAAGGAGGTATGGTAGGAGGGCAGCTCATTATTAGAAACGAAGTTTTTGGAGTCGAGAATTGGAAAGTTACTTCGCGAATCTGTTGGTGCTGGTCAGGTTAGCGTGTTTTTGTCGAGACAAATTAGGCCCGTAGACGGGATGCTGCTTTGGCAATGAACCAGCGGGCTAGCAGTGCGTAGGCTTGGGCTTCCAAGTGGCTGCAAGTGTGCCCATGCAAGTATCGTGCAAGTGCAAGTAAACAAAGGATTTAGTTGCTGCGAGATCAGCAGCATCTCGCTTACCATAAACTGCCCAACATCTAGTCGCCCCTGATCTCGCTCCATCTCGCCGTTCAACCGAATAAGGACATCGACGAGGACACCGTGATACGGACGTGAAACGAAAATGCCACCCTATCGCTATCCCACCAACAACTTCACGTACGTGAGCTCCTGCGTGAAGTACATGATATTTCTGCTGAACTTCATCTTCTGGCTGTTCGGTGGACTGCTGATCGGCATCGGATTTTACGCTTTCGTCGACAAATGGCAGGCAACGGGGTTGATCAAGCTGGAAACCTTCTACGACATCGTGCTGAACCTCTCGCTGGTGATGATCATCGCTGGGGGCATTGTGTTCGTAGTGAGCCTGGCCGGATGTCTGGGAGCGTTGCGAGAAAACACCTGCCTGCTGAAATTCTACTCGCTCTGCTTGCTGGTATTTTTCCTGTGCGAAATGGCCATCGCCATCACGGCGTTCGTGTTTCCGCATAAGGTCAACAGCGTGCTGGAGGAATCGTTTACGGACAAAATCATCACCACGTACCGCGACGATCCGGACCTGCAGAACCTGATCGATTTTGCCCAGCAAGAATTCCACTGCTGCGGGCTCAGCAACGAAGGCTACTTGGACTGGGGTAAGAACGAGTACTTTAACTGCTCATCGCCGAGCGTGGAAAAGTGTGGCGTACCGTACAGCTGCTGTATTAACGCCACGGACATCACCTCGGGGCTAGTGAACATCATGTGCGGCTACCACATCCAGCAGCAGTCGGTGGCCGCGGCTAGCAAGAAGATATGGACCAACGGGTGCATCGAGATCGTGCGCGTATGGGCCGAACGGAACCTGTACGTGATTGCGGGCATTGCGCTCGGGGCCGCCATCAGCCAGCTGTTCATCATCTATCTCGCCAAGACGCTCGAAGGACAGATCGATCTGCAGAAAAGTAGCTGGTCATAGTGAATTTACATTGGTTGGCGCGGGGATGGAGGAGCAGGAGGTTTAGCAGTGACTGGATCTGGCGGAGGCGCTCTTATTGGTCGTCCCGTCTGATCACGCTCCTCAAAGGTTAGAGAGGTGGGGGGCCACCGTGCAGTAGCCCACAGTGTAGCAACCAGTATAGCAACAGCATAGCAGCAGAGAGAATAAGCAGGCAAACAGCACGTAAGTGAGTGCATAAGAGAGATGGAAGGACAGGGAGAGCGAGCGAGAGAAAGAGAGAGACATTAAAAGACGAAGAAGAAGAATGATGATCGCTGTTTGCTAGCTTGGGGCGATCGGCAAAGTATAGAGTAGGCTTTTATGCTTACCCATACACTTACGCTCATTCACACATACTGATTCCTTTGGTCTGCATTTCCGGTCGGTGAGTAATGGAATCGTGTACCAGAGCCAGAATGTCAGCTTTCCATCTCCACAGGCACACTAGCCATCGCCACCCCTTCCATTCATCACATCGTCGCCCACCCTCCTTTTACTCCCCGTTACGATTGCATCCATCGCGTTGTGGCGCCACCCGGTTGTGTGTCGCGATCGCGACAGGGGTTTTTGCGCAAAAGGCAACCCGCGGTGTGTTGACCAATTTGGAGCAGCTGTGGTTTGTGTGCGAACTTCGCCGATTCATTGTGCATTGGCTGGGGCTGTGATGGAGGGACAGTTTGGAGCTAACCTTCATTTAAAATCATTCCAACGTCCGTTGAGAGCATCGCGCATCTCGCCTTGTTTCCACTTTTTCACACGAAATTGTACAAAGCAGATTGGTCGTAACGTTTAAAATGCTGCAAATCTCATGAAAATAGATTTAAAATCCCGCCCATAAACCATACTCCCAGCCTTCTACTCACTTTCTCCAGCAAGCTAGCAGCATCCGCGAGCGTCTCCATTCGTCTTGCATCCACGCGTGCGATGTATTTAATCATTTAAGATTTTAAACCATTTGCGCTTACTAGTAGAATTCTTAACGCTCCGCGCTGACGGCTGGCACTCTGTGAATGGTGAATACATCCATTCCCGAGATAGGCCACAACTATACTGCACAAGAACGACTGATGTTTGCACAATAGGGGAGCTATGATAGAGAGTAAAAGAATCCTTGCATGCATTAGGAGACGAAGTATCTTTACCGTGCGTACAGAGCGCATGCAAAGTAGACTGGTGATGCTGCCACGTGTCTGGACTTCCATTTTGTATATGTATGCAAAATATTATCATTTTCTCTTTGCCAGAACAACACTTATTTATGGCGGTTCGATTTCACAACAGAAGAATTCATCTACAAATGTATCTCATTTCCAAATCTCGGACAGTATAAACGAACCGGAGGGTAATGGAACGAATGGATTGAGCATGATCAAAATATCGAGCGTGAGTAAACGCATTTCGTCGAGTTTCGCTGCGTGGGCGATTAGGTAATGAAGGGTCATCCGCCATCATATCGGTGACCACAATTATCGATAGAAGAAATGACTGCTGATCTATTAAATACAACCAATACTCCAATTGTATGTCATATATGTGTAAAGCTGAATAGAATTGTCCCGGATTATAGATATTTGAACATGAATAAAGGCAATGAAAAATGTGTCATAAAAGATAGATTTTCGGTACTGTGTTTGGGTTTTGTGATGACCATAACTGCAACTAGCGAGCGATTTTTTTGCAAAAGACCATCTGATTTATTTACACTCAGGGCCCCAACCGGCAACGGAGGGCTTTGTCAGTAGTAAAATCATAGTAATTTACGAGCTAAGGACTACCTTCGCCTACGGCGATCGCGGTGACGATCGCGATCGTGGTCTGAATGCCGGCGACGCTCATCGTTCGATCGCTGATAGTGATCACGGTCATCGCGGGAATAGGGTTTGTGGCCGTGGCTATGCCGATCGTGGCGCCGTTCGTTATGCGGATCGTACGCATCGCTCCGATCACGATCGTTCCTTCGCATCTTGGTGCGAAAAGTGTTCTGCTGATTTCCATCGTCGTATGCCGGAAGGCAGGCACCGAGCATTCGGTCACCCATCTGGGCCAGCATACCGTTCATGGCCATCGCAAATGCTTGTTCATGAGTTGGTCCTAGAGGGCTCTGCGCAAACATCATCATACTCGAGACATCGAACTCCATCCCCGTTGAGCTGTTGCCATATGAGTCCGATAGTTGCGAACGATTACTGTTCGATGACGCATTGAAGTTTAGCTGGGGCGAGGCTGCCGGGTTCGGACCATTTCGTTGCTTCTTGTGTAGCGTCAACTTTCGCTGATACAGCGAAGTCCCCTCGAAAAGTTTGATGGCATATTCGACGCTACACGCGTGGACATAGGTGATGAATGCGTACGATCGTTGCCGACGGTCACTGTCGCGTGGAATCTTCACATTTTCTACCGGGCCGGCCTGAAAATCATAGGGATCAGTGAGATTCAACTCGGGTAGAGTTATTTATTGGCCTTTCGGCGCCAACTAGATTTCTTCTTACCTGAAGAAACAACTCATACAGCAACTCATCTGTAACTTTTTCACTCAAATTACCGCACCAAAGTGTTCTTTCATCCTCGCTCATCTCTCGCTTAATGCACAGGCTATGTTCACAATTCGATATCTATCCAAATTTAGTCCAAATCTGTGAGTTTTCCGCCTTTGGGCTTCGGCTTTTTTCAAGTTTATTTTCCTCAAAACGATGCCACCGAGTATGTTTTGGTTCCCCGTTTGTCACAGCGCCATCTGCCCATTAACCTACGCTTGGTAAAATCGGCGCCTACCCGGAGCAGCAGCCGGTTAACCCTTGAACACATGAACATAATATTATGAGGTTAGAGACCTCGGATGCATCATATTGAAAGCTAAGATATGGACAGGTTGATCAAAAATATCGTTACCGGCGAATTCCACTCTTTATAAAATATATTCGTACAAACAGGATCGATGCTCGTTTTGTGGATTTCGATTTTATTACATTTAATTCATCACTGATTCGTTATCGTGCACCAGCGGGAGGATAAAGTATTGGACGTAGAACAACGAATTGCCGTTATTTTCAACTATTACCTGCAGTCCAAGCAAACCCTCGCCATTGGTACTAACGACTATTTGCGATGCAAGCGCTAGGGTACGCATAATGAGCTTAAAATGCTGAAACTTGTAGCGATAGCTGCTCGCCTCCGTGCAGCTGAAGCTAATGAGGATATCGCTATCGTTAGACAACTCTACGCTAGCGTTCATGTGCAGTTCACCGAAGGTTTCAAACTTTAGTTGCGATGGCGTGATGCTGACTTCTATCTCCGCACAGTTGCTATCCATTTCGCCGAGCAGCTGGAAAAAATCCGTACCTTTGGCGGCAAATTTGTTCACGATTTGTTGGTCATCGGTAAATTCTAGGTCCATGCAATCGAACGGTTCCATAGTGCGTATCGAGCACTCCGTAATCAAACTGTCCTCGCCGTGCTGCTCCAGTATGGCGATTAATGGTGCACCGGGTCCTTTGCGCAGCAGCTTAAGACTGGAATCCAACTCGTTTGTTGTGAACATGCTCAAGCAATCGCTGAACACCTTCAGATTCAATCCGAATGATGCGAAAGGTTCCGCACCACCATCTGCCGCTGCCGTCGTCGTCGCTGAAGGGTTTGCAATAAGACTGTACTCCGAAAAGCAGGTCCGTTTAATGAGTGCTATCGCTTGAATACTTTTGGCATCTTCAACGGTCACTTGTAGTCCTTCCTTGCTGAGCTGAATCATGGCGTTCTACAATAGACAAAGAAGAAGGTATTGTTTCTGCCCTAGAACCGTCGCAAGTCAGTACTCACATCGACAAAATTGATAGCTTTAATAACATTGTGAAACGTGGCCAAATTGTTCACCAGCGCCTGGAACTGTATCTGGCTGTACTGCGTTTGGGTCACCATGTTGCGATTATGTACGATTCCTTTGCTGAGTAGCGCCTTTGTTCTTTGCATTAAAATGCTTGCCTATCTTTTTCGTTTCTGCTCCGATCCTCGAACGATCGGCTGACTCATCAATTTTAAACAATCGTTTACGAATTGCTTTTTTAGTTCGAACAGCGCATTCTCGTTCGGTAGTGTCTCGCTCTGAGTGCGGTTCAGGACAAGGGCTAAGCGTGTTGCTAGAAGATGTTTGCAGAGCGGCTGATTCTTCTCCCTCAGGACGAATCGACGAAAAGACTCACAGGTACAGAAATTGCCTGGATATAGTATTTTGTAGAAAGATGCAACCTTCGATCCAGGCACTTCCACCAACGTGATCGATTGGTTTTTTGTTTGATAGAGAACGATCGGTCGTTTGCCGTAAACCAATCCGAGGGCACGTTCCAGAAGTGCTTTACCAAAAAGTGCTTCCAATTCCAGTAGATGTGGTTTTTCAACTAAGTGAAAGAAGCAGAAAATAGAAAATAGTAGAAGAATAAAATAAAACAGTAAATTAGTAGCGAAGGTTATTAAGAAACACACTAGTACCGTAATATAAAAAGGAAAAAATACATAAATACGCGGAACAATTGTAGTGGTTGCAGAGACTTCTGATCAGAACAATAGATGACTGTGGAATATTTTTTTTCTCAATCATAGGCTAATTTACAGTCGCAGTGAAGTAAACAAATCACGGGTTTTAATTCCAATAGTAATTGAATATTTCAATTGCTGAAATAAAACATGTAATTTAAAATAAAACAAACATAAAAATATTTTCTTTCATTTCATCATTCCACATTTATGCTTTTGGTTGATTGGGTGTGGAGCTCACGCACACGACCGCACTCGAAAAACGAAAGGAACACAGAAATACCTTCACATAAATTCGTGCCACGACGAAACCTACGCACACGAGGGGTTCGAGGAGACTCGCGTCGATCGCGGTTATTGTTTGTACCGAAATCCACTAACTAACCACCACCAAGCGGACCATCACCGTAGTACCCAGTAGCAACGGAGATAGGCGCGTTCGACCCGAAACCACCATATATTTCGCGGTGTGACGAGTGACGTTCTGGTTTCTATATTCTAATGCTGATTCAAACAGCCACCATCAGCGGTCGTCAGTGATAAGCACAGTAAATATTCGTTAGAATAGTGCATCGGTAAAAGTGTACATCCGTGTGCTCAGTGAGTGATTAAGGGTAGTTGTTGCCGACGGCCAATTCAAACGTTCGAACGATAAGCGCTTATCACCGTTATCAGCGTAACGCACAATTCAGTGACACACCTATTCTGGTGGCGTGGAATCAGCGACAAGCGATCTGGGTCGCGGGATGGAATTTATTTGAACTTGTAGAGCTGTGATACAGCGAAGATATGAATGAGCCTCAAAGGTCCAATATTGAGACGATCGTAATGAATTTAAAAGGTTCCTATTGGTGCAAATACACTTCTCTGTCCCCGTTCAGTGGAACAGTGCTCCAATTCCGACAAAACGTTGCCCCTTTACCTCGCGCCGTGTTTGGTTTCCAATTATGCCATTACATGGTTCGCTGGTATTTAACTGTGTATCAAGTTCAGCGTGATTTGGGTTCGTGGTAGGCGTCGATGTTCGAATTATCAATGGTATCAATTCAAGCTGTTGAACAGCTCATTCCACGGTTTGCACAGTTTCTCCACGTAAACAACCTAATGGTGTGTCCTTCACAACTGGCACAAAGCTGTACAGCGAACACTCCTTATCAGCTGGCCACGGCTACGTGCGTGTTTGGCGCTGTTTCAACGGCAATCACCAAACTTTTCGCGATCACGCAGCGCTGCACTACTAGCGGGTGCTGATTCTCCACGCGAAACGCGATTGGCGAAGATCATTCACACTGTATTAGTTTAATTTGTTTACCTACGGACCGAATGGCCCTCTCCCCTTCTCTCGCTTTTTCCCCTGGCATCGTTCTTCCGTCTCGTATTGAAATAGCTTTACTCTCAGTAACAAACTTATGGTGGCATTTCGCAAGATCACCAAGTTGTGTGGCGCCGAGCATGCTCTGGTGACATGAATCCAGCATGCAATAATAAAAAATAAGATAGTTATGTATGTGTATGGGTGTATGTGGGGGGGTGTGTGTGTCGTTATGGCAACAGAAATACTGGCGCACTAACAAGAGCGTTTTGCACAATCCTTTAGCCGTGGCCACACGGGGCGAAAACTCTAGCGCAAACGAAAAAATTAATGTCAAAACGGTTTCGCTTAACCCTTACACGCTGTCAAACTTTTATACGTCCGCGGACTTTTTCGCTGAACCCTTGACGCTATCGAACGCTTTATTTACGAAAATGTAGGTTCTTTTCGTATTGTTTTTGCATTTTTAATATAAATATGACAGCAACAGCAACAAAATCGTTAAAAACTGCAAAATTTATTCGGAAATCAACTTCAGCGGCCAAAACACAGATGAAAACAATACGTTTGACATTTCGGCATAAATTTTCGGGTTTTTACCCCTGCCACACGAAGCGAAAACATTTTGGCATTAATGTGCAAATTTGCGCGCAAATTTTCGCCCCGTGTGGCCACGGCTTTTGAAATAGAATCGAGAGACGGTTCGCGTGAAAAGACGAAGATCATGATAAATTTGAAGCAGAAGCGATCGAGAACGAGTGAAGGAAAAAAGGTGGAGCAAAGGGGGGTTGTATCTCTCACGACGAAAACATAACAGCACACACGCGCACACTTACACACACATCGATGATCGCGGGCCCAGCTTCTTCTCGCGGACGGCTCGGTGGTGACCATCCTCCGCAGACGCGGCAGAATTCCTCGAGAGCCTGGGTCCGTCCTCGTGCGTGTCTGTGTGCGCGTGTAGTGCTGCTCCTCAGAGAATTGTGTCCTCTTCAACGGATTGCGTGATAGTCGCTTGTTAATGCTAATAATTCATCGTGAAACGCGCTAACCGTTTTCGCACATCGGCGCCCTCCAACAACTTTTCGTAGGACAGCTGACACGCTGCCAACGAAGGTGGCTAACTCGAGAACTCGAGAAAGAGATCCCTTCGGTCTGGCGACGGCACTACGCATCAACTATTTTATCTCGTTTTATTTTTTCGCATTTGGTGCACCACCAGGTCGTCCCCAAACACTGCTGTACGAAACAACGAACGCGCTTCAATCCTAAGCACCATCCACAGCTCACCGTCTTCTCCCCGCCAGGACCCAAAACGAAACGAAACGAAACGAAACCCACAAAACGCGGTCCCTCCCAAAGCGGCACCTCCGACTCCCAAGCTCTCGGTGACATTGAGACGAAAGTAAAATAAAACAACTAGTAAGGTCAGCTGGCGTGGTATACGAAGGAAGAAATACTGCCACCCAAAAACGCGTCACAAATCACCACCACGAACCACGTAAACGGCAAGAATCTGGCATAAAAAGCTCGTTACCCGTTGCGCTCGTAAGCTACAACGTGAACCAACACTTGCTGTGGGTGTCTTCTATTCGCGTGTGCTGCCCTCGGTGCTGTGGAGTGTGATAAGTGGAACCAATAGTGTACGCATCGTGCGCATCGATTCTCCAGTGTGTCCGGGTCCATCATTTGCCCCGCATTCCCGTTTCTGTTGCGTGTGTTCGAAACGAACAAGCGAACCGATACGATGGCCAACAACAGTGTGCACGACGATGAGATGAAGCACTGCTACGAGAACCTGATTGTGGTTGATGTCGGTGCTAATCTGACCAACAAGAAGTATACCCGTGACCTGGACTCGGTGATACAGCGCGCCAAAGACTCAGGTAAGAGAAGAGCAGATGCTCCTGCATGGGGAACCAATCTTATCGCAGCACGCCGTTTCGTTTCTATGCTGCTCCACATCCATGGCAACCATGTAAGGGAAATAGTGCCGAGTCCAATCCAGCCTTCAGGCACAGGCTTTATGTAGCGAAGGGCCACAGCATCGCTTTCGCGAACCACCACATCCACGCCACTGCCAATGAAGGCCATGGCAAAGTGTGGCAAGGTCCAGAAACTGAATAAACGAGCGAGCGAAGGAAATCTGCGAACAACGCCAGAAAGAAGCCGACATTAATTTAATGCTAAAAGCCTAACATCAACAATGCTGAAGTTGAAGAAGATTGGCGACATTATACTGGTTCTTGACCATCGAACGATCGGATGCACTTTGCGAGCAATTTACGAACGAGCCCCGGCCGGCTTTCGCACGCGATACAATGTTATCTTCTTCTTTTTTTTTGTGAGGGGGCCAAATCGCCCGAAATGGCGAAAAACGCGAGCCTGAGACCGAAACTTGGGCGTAACATCGGCCTTTCCTTTCCCGGGGGCCGACTATCAACGGAGAAGGAAGGCCGGATGAAAGAGAAACCAAATCGCGTCCGGTGGCCTCTTGATGCGCGCTGCGATGGAAAATTTGTTCACGCAATCGACGACGCGTGTGCGTCCGTGCGTGCGTGCGTGCGTGCCCGGCCGTCTCGATGGGGGATGATCAAAATTGGCCGGATTGGCCACGTGAAAGTATGGTTCGTGCATCGCGAGCGTCGCGCTAGAGTGGAAGTCTGTGGCACTTTATGGCTCAGGTCATTAATTCTGTAGCTTCCGTGTATCGCCGAAGTCTGGCTTGTGACCCGACACGACCCAACACGGCGTCGGCGGTGGTAACGAGGGTGTCATAAACACCTGGAAGGCGGAAGCAGAGCTCACGTCGCTATCTATATGCTAGTGTTATCCAGTGAGCGGTCCCGAAAGGTGGCGGCGATGATGAGGCTGAGCTTATTATTCCTTTTACACTGTCCGCTTCTGGAAGCAGCTGATTGATATAAGAGCTTTCAGCTGGCTGAGCATAGTAGGCAAAAAGGGGTGGAATTATGGGGGGTGGGGTTCGCGACGCAACTGCTGATGATGACTCTAATCAGCGGATGTGATTCTGACTGTTATGTGTCACATGGTTTTCACTTTTTACCATTTTCCTCCGTTTAAAGGTGGCTGAAATGCTTTAAAATAACATTTCTGTAGATTTATGACATCAGTCACTCAACAACCACAATGGCTTCTATTCGTTGTTAAATACATCTTTTTGCGGTACGGTTGCATGGTATGGAAACGATAAGTTTTCATTGAAAATCTCCGTTTATCAAATCAATCTACAGTGACATTGGTGGTTTTAATTTTCTCACCAAATTACCATCCTGATAAGGTCTTCATCCTACACGATTGTACTTACATACTGGCGAGATTAAATTATGATGTTCAATTTGAGTGGTATCCACCCAGCTGTAATGGAAAAATGCTTCAATTAGCTACTTGCATAAGAGGCGCACGCCTCTCGATGGGTTCGCTCCGAGTCCGGCTTGAAACAATTCCAAAACAATGTCTGTACACGGGGCAGTGCCCACCCGCCATCTGCCAGTCAGTCTCTCTCGCTGAGCCCGCTCGGCACTGTTTAGCGAAAACTGAAGGCAAGTATTACCCTTCCATTAGAGCAATGCATTATGTTTACGCTTCGTTAAGCATTTGTCACACGAATGGGCGTTCGGGTGCGGTGCCGAGTCACATTCGTTCGCTACCACTTCACTATTAATATGTTAATTTAGAGCATTCAATAAGGCGTCGTGAACACACCACGATATGGGTGAAATCACATCCGACGATCCGGCTTTCGGTTGCCTAATATGTCTTTAATAGTAAAAACCATGTTATTCTCTACGCCAGCCTACAGAACAGACATTCTAGCAATGCGCTCTACGTGCTCTGTAGACACGGAAGTTCGCTCGATCCGCCAATACCGCTTCAGTTCGGTTGAGCAGCTTTGCTCAAATAAAACATAACAAACCGATGGCTCTGGGATGGCCAGGGTGCGTTAAGAGGTGTTACATTCCTAACGCCAGCGAGGCTGGCACACATTGCCAATGGTCCGTGAACATTCTTCGTTTACTGCTTCTGATTACCATGTCCATGGAGAGATGTGATGGTTGAACGGATGAACGTCGAGTCACGATAGCGTCGTGCGATGCAGACAGATTTGCATGTTCGTGAAAATTCCTTCGCTACCTTCTCTTCATCTGCTTAACACCACTCCCATTGGTATTCCGATTAATAGGAAGGAAGCCGGAACCGATTAAAAAATGATCGATGAAATCATTTAAACAACCGTGCCTATACCTCCAACTGTTTCGCTTCGGAAAACTCCACAACGAAAGTGCAGTTCGAAAGTTCATTGACGGGCAGCGGTTTCGTATGATTTATTTTATGATAATTGTATGACCACAACGATCCTATGACCGACCGTCTCTGCCTGTACGGCTTCAAATGAGTGCCTTTAAAGATGCATTAAACATGGCGGTGTTTTGCGTTTTCTTTCAACGAGATGATGCCCATTTCATTTTACTTTCGCAGAGACAGACACCCGTGACTGCAAATGATGGCAGCGCCCGCTGGGTAGTAGTTTCCTCGACCACCCCCACCCAGTGGTCGCGCACGTGGAACGCTGTTTCCGCCACCGGGCGACGAGCCACCACGAAACACTTTTCTTTTCGATCTCGAGACGCACAGACAGCGAATCGAATGTGTGATGTCGAATTGTCGACGATCGACGTTGAGGTAGCAGCGAGTATGAGTGATCATAAGATTATATCTGAGCCGCCTGCCCTCCCCCCACACCACCGAGGTACCGCGGTTCGAAGTGGAAAAGGCGTAATGGGTATCTGCTTCCTTCCTTCTCAATTTTGCTTGGTTATTGGGAGTTGAGTGCAGCAATTCGGCGGTAACGTGGTATTTGATTTTCGCTTTCATCTGCTATAAGGCTGAAGGGCGGAGTGGTGGAGGTGCGAAGGAAAGGAACAAGACATGATCATCATTTCACATAAGCATTCGGCTGTACGGCCGTGTGCCCGCTGTGCGTGTAACCGGACCATACCTCCATAATTCATTTCCGATCTCGCTCGGAGAGGATTTTTTTTTTTTTGATAATTCCGCCGCTCCGCCCCGTGGTGTTTCACCTGTGGCGGGGCCAGCATTGGTGTACAATGAACACCGGGAGGGTCGCCGATCCGACACCGGAACACTTTCTGTCGGTCGAAAGCGAAACAAACTCGTACGCACTAGCCACGAAAAAAAGGCTTCCATCCAACGAAAAACCCCCAAAAAGTGAAGTGGATCCATTTGATCCGTTTCTTGGCTGTGGGTTTGTCGGGGGTAGCGTTAATAGTGCAACTGATTCGCCCGATGATTTCATAAACACCTTTTGCCTGACGTACGGTCAGGTGGTGGAAGTGTTTAAACCTCATAAATACACCAGCCGAGATTTGAGGGGTAGCTCAAATTGCGACTCCTGCTCTTCGGACCGGAATGATCGAATTGTAAATCGTATCGGAAGCCGGAAGTTGTTCGATCGCAGGAAAATCGAAATCATCGCGAGATGTCGTTCGCCACGGAACACATTCGAAAGTGTAGCGCAACGGTTTGGGATGGTTTTGGAACAAGCGTGTCGCATTGCTATTAGTTGTAATGGTACTAATTCATTGGGTACGATTAATGATATGCTTTAAAATGAACGATCACAATTTCAACCGATCGATTTCAGCTAGACGATACTCCAAACGTTCAAGTGATTTTCTCAGTGGCTGTGTCAGGTTTGGTTATAAAGAACGGCGCTAAATCGTGATGCTAATTGCGCAAGGAAAGGGAACAGACGCTGTAGCGTAGATCTGCTCGAGTTCGCAACCAACCACACCTAAGGTCACCCATCAGGCAACACATCTGATAAGTTTTGCGTGTTTCGTACATGCCCGATGATGGCGTCAGCGGAGAGATCGCAGAAACTGCGAATGGCCGGGAAGTGAGGAACCGGCGATGTTTGTGAGAGATCGCATATGATCGCATTTCTAAAATTAAATCCCTTTTGCCGACCCCGAGAACTCGAGAAGCGAAAACAGATGGAGCACCGAAATGGAAGACGAAAGACGCGAGGTGGGCGAGAGGGCACACCATCAAACACCGACCAGGCAACCAGTTGGTCTCGCCCATGCGCATTTGCCGATGCGATGAGCCGCAGCATCGTTTTCACGCGATTATGTACCGCGTGTTGTTGTCGCTAGGCTGCAGCAGTATGTATCAATTGGTTAATCACTTTGCACCAGAGCTCAGTTGTTCAGTTTTGGGAGAAATGCTCCTCCTGACCTCCTCTAAACCAGCTTCCACCCGTGATGCTGAGATCTTACCGATCAAGACGCCATCCGGAGAGGATTGCTTTCTATTGGATACCTTCGCAAGGAATTCCGACAAAGTGGAAGAACAAAATACAATTCAAACCATGCCCTCACTGGTGGCATGATGATGGTCCCACTAGGCATCGTAAATGTTAATCGCGAACAGGAGAAAACCCCGATCGTCAGCTATTGAACAAAGACTCGAGAAAATCAAATCACTGGCTGGACTTGGCCTTTTCGAATCACCCTACGCTGGCCCATAAATTCCCGTAAATTAGTGCAGTGTTCACTCTGGCGTAACGAGTGCAGCACGACGAGTGCTAGCAATCGTGGCCTGAACCTCAAACGGGCCTGAAGACGGCGAAACAAATTAAATTCAATCAAGAACGTGACACTCGACCAAAGGAATGCGTTCTTGGGATGCACAGAAGAAGGCGACGCCACAGCAGAAACGCGAGAATGTGACCAACAAAAACGGGAGGGTTAGAGGCGTACAAAAGAAGGGATTGTAGCGAGTGCAGCCACCACGTCATGGGTTTCCACTACGCTGACGCTTCTATAAGTCGGCGGCGGGAACGAGAAATATAACACCACCGATAGAGCATGATGCACTTGGCTTATGCATTACCATAATTTTGGGGGCGTCCGTCTCCTCCTAATACACTTAGAGCGATCATTTATGAGCAATAGGGTTATAACTCCTACGAAGACTCCAAATGTTTCATGACTGCGAGACACCGTGGGATGGGTTTTACTTTGAACCAGACCAACCAGTCCCGTAGTCTTACTTCGTCTTACTAACACTTCGTAACAGAGGAAAGGCAGTTGTTCCCTCCGTATTTGCAAGGAATTCAAAATCGAAGGGACAATGCCACCTAGAGCTGCCCTTGAGAGGGGACATTGCTTACGTCATTGTGTAAATGCAAATGCAGGTGAGAGGATCGCTTACATACGCGAACTCGCACTTTAGCGGCGCTCTTGACTTTCTCTCATGCGGGCCTTCCCCCTTTCGATGAGTGGGGAGTCGCGTCTGGAACTGTCGCCACCGACCAAGATTATGCAATGCCAGAACAACCATCGTGGTCGTGGTCGTGGTGGTCGCCACCATCGCGAGCTTCTAAGTGCGCGATCCATGCTCCACACGATGATGTGTGATACTCTCGCGAAACGGGTTTTACGCGACTCGTTGGCGACATGCTGCAGCTGCCCGACCCTGCGGGGATCCGAGGGCGATGCTGCTGCTGGTGCTGGTGCTGGGTATATTCTTTACCTTCGCTTCCAAATATGGAGTTTATTTTCTTGCATCTTCTCCCATTTGGAGCATGTGCTAGTGTTGTCGCTGGCACTGGAGGTGCTGTGCCCCCCCCCCCCACAGCCCGCGACAGGTTAGTACGATCGAGTTTACGCTTCCTCCGCTCACCCGGCGCTCGCACTCATGACCTCTCGAGCCGGCCGGCGCAGAAACATATTTAGCTTCCACCATAAATCCGTTTTGCATGTTCGATCCGCGGCCGAACGGTCGGCGAATGACTTGATTGCCTTCTTCCGCAAGCGCAATAAACAGTTACAATCCGAGGCAAGCGTTCGGTCAGAGTCTCATTGACTCATTGACTTGCTGACCTTCCCGCAGAATTGCTCGCCAACGATTGTCCTCATCTAAATGCAGTTGAAGAAGAGGAGAATCCGCGAAGCAAGGCAATGGTCGAAAAGAAAATCATAAACCTCGTCAACCAAAATGAAAAACAATCCGGCCAACGACCACACGGCGTCGATGGTTTAAATTTCGTGAAAACGACCCTCAACGGTTTTCGTTTTCTGTGGTCAGTTCGCGATCAACCGGGTTAATGATGCGTTGCAAAACGTAAAACCAATTTAGCAAACCAACGATCGTTTGTGAAGGTTTCGGCGTACCGCACCAAAGCCAGAGCACCGATGATGATGGGTGGGTAGAGTGGTTTGAAAGTTAGAAATCACAAGAAGGATACGGATTCGGCAGGAAAACCGCGCATGGCGTGCCATTCATGGGCGATGGTCGTTTTGTGGCCATTTTCCTTACTAAATGGCGTTTCCACCTTTACTCAGAAATATTTATAGAAACCGTGTCTTCAGCGACAAATGCTTGTTTGATATTCACTGACACACATTTCTTGTTTTGACGAAACGGCGACGGTCGCGAAGGTTGTAGTAGCCGTTGTCACGATGACGTGTAGCGGGGAAAAATTGCTCTAATTTCAATGTCAATCCAAGCAACCGAACCAACCGTAACCGAGCTGTGTCACGTTTGATAAATATGGGGCAACGGAACGATTGCCATGTTGCCGAGAGCCATTCATAACACCATCGATTTGAAAGGGTTTATGTTTGCGTTCCCTTAGTTCTCTCCGGAAAACTGGAACAAGACTGATGAGAAAACGGGGGGAGTGGTGCCTCATAAAATCAATAAACAAGAGTGTTGAAGGAAAACTATATTCCGCACCATTCTATACCAGTCATAAATAAGGCGCTTGATTGTCTAAAATATTCTAAAACATCTCCAGCACAATTCCACCCGTAAAGTTGCTGGAAAGCGTGGAATATTATTAGCATTCGTCTTCTAGTGTCTCGCATAGCCTAGCTGGCGGACCACGCTACCGCAGTCAGACAATCAATTTATAACCGATGTTAAACATGGCAGCAGCTTGCGCCGCTACAACAGCAGAAGAGCGTGCACGCGACATATTCAAGCAAACTAAACCGCGGACCAGTTTATGTGTGCTCACTGCCGGCGCCCCGGAGCATAAGACACCGTTGGACCCGAACAAGCAAACCCGAATGTCCGCCAGTGACCCCGGGCAGTTAGAAGCAGTAGAGTTTGAGTGGCGAGACTCACGCGAAACATGCTGCATGTCTGCCAGTCGGCCTGCCTCGGCGTGGTGGATACCTTGGCGATGACGAGTGCATCCCATCTGGTGGGTTGGGGTTTGCCAGCGAGCCTACCCTTGCCATAGCGTGTTCTCTATCCCTCATCGTCTTCCTGTGCAGGACGGGCTGTGGCCTGTTGCAACACACCAACAACGATCCGTAATGCAAAACCGAGTAGTACGGACATTGATTTTCTTTCGCGGTTTGTCTGTCCTGTCCTCCACCGCTGTTGCTCCAATTCACTAATTTGCATTTTCCAATGATGCATAACCACTAGCACGAGCGCAACGTCTAGCAAACGGAAGGGACGGGCAATAGATTAAACTGTTTCCCTTTTGTTTCGCTCCAAAGAAGCGAGAATATCGACCATTTTAAATGTTAAAACTGAACAAAGACGAGCCCGCCGCTCTTCCTTGCACTGCAGCTGCTCGCGTTCGCCAAGGTGAAGTGTGGTCCAAGTGCGCCACGTGTTTGCAATAGCGCTCGCCACGTGAGATGTAGATGGTTTGGACTTTCCAACACTTTTCACAACACAATCGGCGAAACCATCATCGCCACGATATCCTCACCGAGCCAGCGGAAGTCTAGACAGGTAGGCTGGCTGGCAGGCAGGCAGGCAGGCTGGGCGTCTATGCAGGCAATACACATACCGTGTGTATGTCCATAAGTTATGTTCGCTTCGCATGGATGACTACAAAACAAGAAAATACGGACGCTTTTCAGAGGTACGCCATAGAAGGATGATGGTGATTTTCCATTCGCTTGGCCCTAGGGCCGGGCATGATGTAGCACCATCGAAGCTCATGTTCTTGGGAAAACATTAGGACCGTTGTAGTTTGGCTTCAGAATGGTTATGTGTTGCTAATGTTCGTTGTTAAACTTTATGCTCGAATTAACACAACATAACAAATGATTAATATTACCGCGAGACCGAAATTGAGGTCAGTGTTCATGAGGATATGTTTACATCTGGAGAGTTTTCCTTTAATAGCATTTATGTGGAGCATCCACGCTGCACTACAATTGAGAAGTTTTTCGCCTTACTTCCCATGAGCATCTATGCAAATCCCATTTAGTGGCGAGTTTGAAAAACCTGAAGCCAAAACAATATTTAAATAACACATGATCCAAAAAATTAGCCGGTATATTCTCAATGGACACCTGCTGCTGCTACCGGACTACGAAATACTAGCACTTGGTTGTACGGAGCAACTGAAAATAGTCTGCGTATCTTTCACAGGGTTTTAAACAAAGAACAAAAAATTGTTTAAAAGTTGGTTAATGTTGAACTTATTGGATGTCTTCTTTTCCGATTCTTTCGCTTGCAGGCGTTCAGAAAATAATGGTTCCCGGGACGTCGGTGAAGTCGAGTAAGGAGGCACTTCGGTTGACACGCATTTACCCCGGGATCATCTACTCGACCGCCGGTATTCATCCGCACGATTCAAAGTCAATAATCGAGGAGCCAAGCAGCTGGCACGACTTCCAGATGATTGCTAGCGCTCCGGAGTGCGTGGCGATTGGACCGTGCGGGCTCGACTATCAGCGGGACTTTTCCGAACCCTGCACTCAGAAGGAGATTTTCGAACGACAGCTTCAGCTGGCCGCCGAACTTGGGAAACCGATTCTGATCCACGAGCGATCGGCACAGGAAGACGTTTTGGAAATACTGACAAGGTACGCAATGGGGAACGAGGAACGAGAAGTATGGATGAGGTCTATCAGAAATGTAGTTTCGTTTAAACAAAAAGTCGAAGATAAAATTGACTTTGGTGTTGTTCAATCGCTCATTATTGCTTCCCATTTATAGATTCCAACCGACACAGCCGATCATCGTGCGTGGTTTCATGGGCACAACGGACGAAGCGTTAAAGTACCTTGAGCGGGAATATTACATCTCTCTGACTGGATACTTGTGTAAGGTAATGCTCTACAGGTGGAAGAGGAATCGATTGGACTTATTCCCATTATTGCATATATAGCCGAAAATGATCTTGCCTTTACTTAACGTGTGCTCGTTCTGCTACTATTCTGCAGGACAAATCTGATACTGGAGTACGGAAGCTGCTGGAAGATGGACGACTACCGATGGAGCGCTTGCTGGTGGAAACGGACTCACCGTTCATGTATCCGAATACTCGTGCCTCTAAGCTGCCGCAGCATGTAAAGGGCGGCCTGACGGAGCGTTCGCTGCTTTACTTGCATCGCTACTGTACCTTCCAGCGCAACGAACCCTGCAGTTTACCGGCCATCGTCGAGATGATAGCGGCCTTTATGAACAAGAAGCCTGAAGATGTGGCACTAGCTACTGCCTTCAACGCCCTCAAACTGTTCGGACTCTCCCAATGATGATCGGTCATGGTGGGGTCACGGAAAACAGACCTGTTTGCATGGAGCGGCAAAGCGCTAAGGCCGAGGAATCGAATGGTAAAATAACGAACGACATCGTGTCTTAAAAAGGGCCGATGATATTTATCACGAACTTATTTTTAAAACGAAGAATATTACATTTTCATTTGCTTTTTGTGTGCGATTTCTATCGCCGCTGGTTTGATAGCTATCATTTATGACCATGGAATGTAGTAAGCGAAGCGACCTGGAGAACGAACCAAGTTCTCCGATCGAGGATAAGTTGTTAAGAGCTCATGTTCTCCGTTCTCAGAAAGGAACATCGATTCCCTCGACACGTGGCTCATGCTCTACACAAAGCATTAGGTATTGGGACATACAAACTCGATGTTAGGAAAGGTAAAAACGCATAAAATGGTCAATGTTTGTTGCAACGTATTGATAAAACATGGGTGATAAAACTAAAGTTAATTCAACAATTATGAAAATCGATTACTGCACTCGATGTTCTACTCGTTACGAAAAGCACCATACCCTGCGTTCCTCATTTACAACGCAGTCTATCTATTTAACACAACTTTCTTCCGCTTCTTTCACGGGTGCGGGCCACAGTACTCGGCTAGTGAACGAAGATACTTTGTTAACAACACGTTGTTCGATGTTAGCCTAAAAGTGTATAGACGCTCTTTGTTATCAATATGAAACCAAGCGAAAGACTGATCACGGAAGGAATCATAAGCAACACGCAACACGGAGAGAGAGGAGTGCAGAAGGTAGGATGTTAGTTACACAGAAAAGGAGGAGATCAGAGAGAAGAAGGGAGAGGGAAGAAAGAATAATGCAAAACATGTTCCACAAGAGCGCAGCTTAAGCGAAACGAGGAGTATTGATGTATGATCTTCCAGGCGCCAGGACTCTGCTGTGCCGTTGCACTTCACGCCACGGAGCATTCGTTGAAAGGATTTCACTAGAGAAGGCGAGGCGCGGAGCAACGGAAGTCCAGGCCGATCAGAAAGCTAGAGAAGTGCCATACTTTATATGCCTCAAATAGGCTACGCTAATGTAACATTTGATTGTATAAAGTGTAACACTGTTTATGTAAATTATTAAGGAAACTGTATGTAGTGAGAGTCAATAAATGAATCATTTATTTTTGTACTTCCTGATCGTTCGAAGCAATATCACATATAAGAAAGTGCGCGAGCTAAAATCTATCGTTCAGCACTCCGTCCCGCTAACTCATGCAAACTCCATCCGTTCAACGATGGATTTGGGATTGTCCATCCAAAGGCGATGGTTTTTGGTGTTGTAGAAGCGTTTTGAAAATCCGCAGAGCGTACAGTTCACCTGCAGGTAGCACAGTTTCTTATGCCGATAATCTTGTACATCAGCCGTTATTCCCGGATTCAAAAGAACGCCACAGCGAACGCAAAGGGTGCGTTTTATCGCCGGTTCCCTACAAACATACGAGATGATATGTTAAAACTCCGGCATGGACTTGAGGCGAGATCTGCATCGTAACTTACATTCGTAGTACGGCCTTTTTGCCCACCGACTTCATTAGCTTGCCATAGTAAGCCGCTAGCTGCGGATGCGTCGTCGACATAGTAGTTGCGGCTTGATACAAGAAATTCATCCTTTCGTAGGTCTCACGACCGGTGCACAGTTTGGCCTGTTTCTTTTTCGCACTAACCACTACCGTTTGCTTTTCATTCTGCGATTCTTTGGGTTTGTTATCGGGTGCCGACATTAAATGCACGGGAAACTATTTTAATTATAATTTAAACTTTCACGGGTTTTTCCTCTCGATCTTTTTTAGTTTTCCGGCTCAGCTGGACCGATCAAAACAAAAACATGGTGTTGTATTCGAAAATTCACCACTTTCACCACACCAGCATCGATCACACGTTTTTGGTCGCCTGGATGACAACAGTTTAATTTTGTCGGTATCAGAAAATCATTATCACTAAGCGCGATTTCGTAAGGTTCGTGGAAGGATAATCGACTGAAATATTAAAAAAAGAACTCTTTAGCTTCATACCGTACTGTTTGGTATTTATTATTCCTCCTTTGTCCCCCGTTTGCACTTGTTTTTTGCTTATGTTTAGTAAAGTAAGGTAATAAATTACAAAAAAAACCTGGACACAGAAAAACACGGCGCTCATTAACTGGAATAAAGTATAACACTTAATGGACGGACAACAATCATTTTTACACCATTAAAGGACAAAACATTACCGTTAGAACAACTACACTAGGAAAGTGTAACCCTGCTACGCTACTACGGAGAATACTGTTTCGTTTCGTCACTGGAACCTTGCCTTCGCATAAAAATACAACACCGGAAGGTACTATTGCTACTTAGACCACACCAAAGTGGACCACCTTAATGTTTGGAACTTTTTTCTCTTCCTCCTTTTTCTCCATTTCCCCATTACCGTTGCTGATAAGTTCTGTAACGAGATAGAAAAGATCGAATGAAATACCCTATATGGTACCCTAGGGCTGTCCACGGATACACTACCTTGCATCGGTGTAAAATCCTTCAGATAATCTTCGTTCGGATGGCACAGCGGTAAACTTTCTGCCAGCTCACGCTTCGGATCGGCAATGGAAAACGGTCCATATCCTACCGGACCGGGAGGTAGCATCATAGGTTGCTTTCGGAGTTTTTCCACAATTAACTTCTCCTTCCTCGGTATCTCCTTTGAAAAGTGATCGTCGTTATTAGGAAATTTTTATCCGGGGAAATTTCGTGAGTTTCCACACTTACCGGAACAACGGCCACCGTGACGGTGTCCGAAAATTTAACTTTGTTCTTCTCGCCGCCATCACGCTTCGTGATGGCGGACGAGGAAGAGGAAGCCCCACTGCTCCCACCTGCCGAGCCGCTTAAACTCATTCCCAGATTTCCAGCTCCGGTCGTCCCATTATTTCCGACTCCACCACCACTTGCGCCATTAGAGTTTACATTCGACTGTGAATGACTGGTACCACCGTTTGAAAGAATGGAAGCCGTTGGTGCGTCCAGCTTTTTCCTCGTCCCATACTTGCCGCCACCAGGGGCCCCGAGCTGCAACTCGAAGGGCTGCTGGTGCAAGTGTTGTTGCTGTTGCAACTGAAACTTGGAAGGAATGTTGCCCGAGATCAGCGGGTACTGGTGGATGATCGTTCGCGGTGCATTGTTGCTGTTGGAGTTGCTCGTCGGTGCACCGGATACGGCATTGAACCAGGGTGATGGTGCCGGCTTTCGACCTTGGCGTCGCACATAATCTGGTTCATCCTGCACCAACGGTATGCCGATCGTTTGATCGAGAATGCTGTTTGGTGCTGAAGAATGTGGAACAAGCAAACCGGCGCCTAGCGTCTGCGAGGAATATGCGGGATGCAAGGCGGGACTACCGCCACCGGGGAATGATCCACTGGCGGAAGGTTTAGGAACGACATCGATTACAACATGCTGCTGTTGTTGCTGCAGTTGCAGCGGTTGCGGTTTGGGGCCTTGCGTCAGACGCAAAGATGATTCCGGATGATGCATATGATGGTAACCCCCCAGTGGTCCGACAGGGGGTCGCACATTCCCTCCGATTGGTTCACCATACTCGTTGTACATCGGTGTAGCTCCAACCATCGCTGCCGGTGGTGGTGCACGATTTCGATTCGAAATGTCCAGCTGATCCATCGAAAGACTGTTGGCGTTGGAGGAGTAGAGCCGAAACCGTGCCGCTTTCTCGCGTGGATTCACCAGCTGCCGCGGTCGGTTAATGGAGTTAGCCGGTGATGCCATTCCTGAAGATGCTTCATCTCCCATGTGGAGTAGGTTGCTGGAGCTCAACGACTTCCCCCGTAGCTTGCTCTCCGCAATGCGTGCCTGCTGTTGCTTCGAGAGCTTCAGCGCCGTGGCCGTTTGACTTCGTTGCATAGCAAATGGAGGTGATAATGGTGTTGCCGAGGTACCTGCCGACGATACCGACGCCATCGGTTTCTGACCACCGAGAAACGGAAGTGGTGGGCGATCTTGTGTCGCATAGTAATCGGTTTGAGTTTTGCTGATATGCTGCGATCTGTTTGCGTCACCCGTTTTAGGTAACGGCGGATGTGCGATCGCCGTTCCTGTTCCGTTTTTACGCCAACCATCACTATCACTACCACGAGTTGGAGTTTGTGAAGATTTGGACGAACCCGAGGAGGTAGAAAACGATCGGAAGCTACGATCGATACCGTTCGTTGTACTATAATTCGTTGATCGTGCTTTTGATTTTTCCTGTTTATCCGCGTAATCGCCATTGATTGCACTTGCTGCTGGTCGCCGAGCTTTTGTTTTTCCGTTGGATACTAGCATCTCATCCTGGCTAGTCTCACTCTCATCATCTTCGGCTTCTTCCTCACAACCAACCTCCTCATCGCCACGATGGTCCCTCCTCCTATCGGAGGATTCATTCTGTTCCTCTTGTTCTTCTTCTTCGCCTTCTTCCTCCTCGTCTTCTTCATCATCGTCGAAACTATCGGCACACATCGAGCAGGAGGAGTTGGAACAAAGTGAATCTAAAAATTAAAGATAAGATTAGTAAAGACCTCACACAAGTGCTATTAGCGCCCGGGGCTAGCAGACGCGAATGATCCTTACGCTCACTATCACTCGACCGATCGGTCCTACATATCCGATTGATATCGTCCGCTTTGCGCAGAGCTTCTCGTGCCAGCTCCGCATCACCGTCTACCTTCGCTTTGTCGTGCAGTTTGAGAAACAGATCCGCATCGTTGATATCGATGGCTAAGCTGAACGCCTTGTTGTACGATTTGTTCCGCAGCAAATGGTGAAAGAACTTGAGCGTTATATCGTTCACCTGATCACCAAACTCATGCTCCGTCTCGTAGCACAGAGCCTTCACCGGTACCAGAAAGCTACCGAGGGCTTTCTGTAGCTGAAGCTCCCGCTCCGTACCGAGCGGTTGCTTGAAGATATAGTTCGCTATCCGATGCAGGGACAGCAAGCACATCGCACCGTACGTGTCCCAGTTGAGGCTAAGCAGAATATTGATCGCTTTCTCGACCTGATTCAGCGAGATGTACTTGTGAACCAGCACGTCCGCCGTTAGGCCCGATGTGTGAACATCCCCTTTCAAACCGGCCCCTCCAACAACCCGTATACAGGCGAGAGGGCCCTGCTCGAAGGCACAGAACAAAAATGAATCGGTCGTTGCGTACGCTTCCGTGTGTTCGGCTAGCTCCGGCTTACGACTCCAGCACAACCGGGCCAAATTAAGGGTGGGTGCGTGCGGGTGACTGAAATGATTCGACAGATCGAAGGTACCGGACGGGATGGCATCCTCGTCGCTCAGCAGCTGCATGCGCACGCACGATAGTGCAATATCGAAGCACTGCAGTTGACACTTATCATTCGCTATCATCACCACCGATGAGTCACTGTGCCACGCGACGAAGGTTGGTATCTAGCAGGTGCCATCACCCAATATAAAAGTAGAAGTTGACCATTAATCATTACGCATCCACCTCGCACATCGTGAACACGAAACACTTACGAAGGCAGCCTTCACTAGGTGCGTTATGCCACGACCCTCATCAAACAGAACGATCGATCCATCGATACAGCCGAGCATGAGTTTCTCGTGGTCCGGGCTTAGCGCATTGCAGCATACCTGCGTCTGCAGCGGGATCGAGGTAACGGCGACACGCCTCATCTTCGTCTTGTTGATCTGATAAATGCAGCTATCGATCGTCACCTCGCCCTACGGAGGAAGGGAATGGGGGATGAAAACATCTAGGATCTACGATCGACTGTCTATGGTCCGATGCTATCCGATCGCTAAATACCTTTTTGGAGATTTTCTGCTCGACACAGTGCACCTGATAGTCATTGAGCAGCGAAAATTGTACCGATATCGGATCGTACTCGGTCCAGTAGTAACAGAGCAGCTCCATCCGGGCTCCGGCCAACCGGTACACGTGCAAATTAGCCCGATCCTGATCCTTCACGGTTGGCCGCCACGGGTATACCTCGTTTTGGGAGGATTTCGTCCACACGATCACCAGATTGAGGCTGCT
The DNA here is from genome assembly GCF_943734745.1 of Anopheles darlingi. Classification (NCBI taxonomy): domain Eukaryota; kingdom Metazoa; phylum Arthropoda; class Insecta; order Diptera; family Culicidae; genus Anopheles; species Anopheles darlingi. The sequence continues at coordinate 20,241,232 of NC_064874.1, read as the reverse complement.
GCTGCAGACGAGCCGCTTCGGGAGTTTGCGTGAGGTCGAACTTGCGCCGCTCAGCAGAACGTTACATATTTTCGGTTCCATCAGGCTGATCTTTTCCGGGTGGTTTTTACGTGCGGTCGGTTTCTGCAGGTGCACAAACGTTATCTGATGCTCATGGTAGGCGATCAGCAGATGATGTTGCGTGATCACCACATCGGTGATGTGTTCCGAGACCAGCTTGCCAACCAGATACTTGTCGAAGTAGATCCGGCACAGGTCACCGGTGAACGGGTTGATCGAGATGTACACCAGCAGCCCGTTCGCCAGCATGAGCTGCAGGATCGTGTTGCTCTTCCATTTGCAGTACACCAGGCGCCGCTGCCGTAGTTCGTCCTCGAGCAAGCGTAACGAGTGGCGCAGTTTGTTCGGTTTCTTGTTGTCCAGACTCCATTTAAGTCCACGCGTTTCACAGTACCGGCGTTTCCCCTCACCGTAGAGCGTGCGATGTGATTCGAGCTTCTTCTCACAGTATCTGCCGGACGAGGTTGGAAGGAAAGAAGGATGATGAGGATCGAGGGTGAGCGGTTCAGCGGAGGAGGAGCGCTTTCACTCGATCGAGCTCCGGGGTAGGGGTGTCTTTGTTTGTGTTAAGGTGCCATCCACTTGGAGTACTTTCGGTTTACGACACCATTTCGTGGATTAACTGGGGCTCGGGCTGCTGCTGCTGCTGCTCGGTCGATCTTCAATCAAAACTAAGTATCTGCAACACCAACAGCACACGCGATCACGCACGCGTCGTCGTGGGTGTAAAAATATACTTTGTCTTCGAAGGGGGTGGTGTGCAATGTTACAATTTCCCCCCCAAAACCTCCCCATCATGATCACTCGACAGACAGGAAGCACCGCTTTTTGCATGTACAGCCAGTTGCCAGGGCCCAGACGATGATGATCGCCCGTGTCGCGGGCGATCTCATCCGGTTCGAAGGCAACACACGCCCGGTGCATGGCGCTACAATTATGATTACCGGTCGCCTTTTGCGGTGACCTTTACCGTGCTTCTGCGGCGGCCGCTACTGCAGAGGGGCGCAAGTATAATCACGGACGGACAAACGGTATATTTTAATTGCAGATCACGATCACGCATCCACGAGAATGATGGGTGCATCGAGGAGGTTGCAGCCGGCAACGTGAAAGGCAGAACAGGGTGGATGGTAGATCGAAAGGGGGCGATGATCGACGGCAGCACGCTGCCCACGGAGAAACAGACGAAGTGCGAGAGCCGATGGCACTCTTGTCGCACGAACCTGCTGATTGATCATACTACTTAGCATAAATTGTTCAGTGGCCAAGTGGTGTGTGGTACAAAAATGGTGAGCTGGCGACGAAGACACTGGATGGATCGCCCTCCTAGATCGATCACGCGCATTCTCGCGCGCCGCACGCCCAATAAGTCGCATCCACGCCTCGGTGCGGTCTTGAGACCCACCACTAAACGGCCATCACATGGATGGTTCGAATTTGCATTAAAACAATGGTAATTTGCGGAGGAAGAGGTAATTTAATTGTTGGTAGCCGTGTGCGCGCGTGTGTGTGAGGGTGTGTGCTGGCGTTTACTTTGCTAGTTGGTATGAGGAAATCATTATCGAGCGCTGGAAACGCCCCGCCAAAGCAGACTCATCCCTCACGTTTTGCAAGCAGATTTAGCCCCCTCACCAGGTTGTTGGTGCTCCGGTGTGCATCATAAAAGGCTAGATTTGGTGTATTGCTATTTGGGTTGCTATTTTACGGCCGAGGGCGGTATATTATTGCATCGCATAAAATCACTTTGCTTCCCACCGACGCAGACAGACAGACGGTGGACGACACGACACCACGGTTGTCCGGATGGTTGTCGTGCGGTCGCGTAGTACAGCGATCGCGAGCAAATGGAAGAAGAATAATGAAGGGTTCACGCGGAGGGGTAAAGATCGCAGACCGGGGTTGGATAGAGGAAAAAAAATGCGCGAAACAATAGATTAAAAGCCGCTGCAAAGAGGTATACTGCATTGCGTCCCGTAACAACCTAAACTGGGGGGAGGGGAAGAGTTTTCCGAGCACAGTTCGCACAACCAGTCTACCAGCCCAATTGGGTAAAGGCACATCCCCACCCACTTCGGGTGCCATCCTCCGGTTCAAAAAATTCACTTGCAGCAGCATCGAAAAGCATACGAAAAGCAAGAAGAGCAGCAGCAAGAGTAGCAAGCAAAAAACAGACGGAATAAAATTATGCACAGCATGCTGGGGATCGTCGGAGTGAAGATGATGATGATGGTGAGATGGCAACCAGCAGAGGTAGTGCGCCGAGCAGGCGTTGGGAAAAGTAAAAAGCTCTCAAAAAACCGGCCTCCCCCGGGGTGCGTAGCGTTTAAACGAGGGTTTGTTTTTTTTTTGTTTCGCGTAATCGATTAGGAAATCTGTCCGTCGAAACCGAGCTGAGATTCTCCCTCGCCATTCTCCACGGGTCGGATGGTCTGAATGAAGGGGGTCTCTTTCGTAAGGCATCCAAAAAGCCAAACGCTACAGGTGCGTTGATTCCCATGAAGTGGCCCCATCCGTTGCAGGATTTTGAGCTAGTTGGCGGTGGATCTTACTTCGTCGTGCCAAGATCGGTATCCTTGATGAAAATGTCCTCTCTGGTGGACCAGAAGCGCAGTTCGGTCAGTAGCGTAAGCATGATGATCGTGACGGGTTCTCAGGCCAGCATCGGTGCCCATCGGCTTTGGAACCAAGCAGCTCCCCTTTCCGTATGTAAACAACGACTGCCACACATACACGAACGCATACAGATGCACGTGTGCGTTCTATTGCTTCATTCGATCGCCGTGCGCGACGGGGTTTGGATAATTAACTCTCGTTCAATGACGATCCGCTGATGACGATTCCGATAATCACGGGAGATTTCTTTTTTTTTGTGTACGATTTAACAACACTGGAGCTCTTTAAAGCTCATCATTGCTCGGGATCGCGACTCGGTACGGTCATCAACAAGTGGCCTTTGGCGATGATCGTACGAGTTATGCTGGGAACAACACGAACACATGCATACGCAGCAGATGCATAGGTATGTGGCCCGGAGGGGCTCCACTTTTTCACACGCTGATCTTTGCTGGCGTTCGGCTGGCTGTTTTGTCACGCTCCGGAGACACTGTGCACTTGCTGCAACGTATTTCACGCAATTCACACAATTCACTGATCACACTTTTGCACTCCACACTAGAAAGCAGGGGATCCCGGCAATGTAGGAAAGAAGCGTTTCGACACGGGCTTCCTTGTTCGCGAACGACCTGTTGATTGGTCGGTCAAGCGTGCAATCAATTACAGGGGAGCCATCTTTCTACGCTTCGTGGACCTGCGATCGCGATCGCGTGAGACTCGGGTTCGTGTACTGCTCGTCACTGAAGTCTTTGATTCGAGCACTCAGTCGAGCAGGCCAAGCTCTCTTAGGCCGGGAAATTCAAATTCAAAGAAATATTGGAAAACATACTAGTAAACACGTGTGACTAGTACGAGTGCACGCACAAAACACTTTGAATACGCCAGTTTTCGGGGAAATAAGGTGAAGAAAGAAAGAAGAAGGAGGAAGGTTACTCACGATCTGCCGGTTGTTCGGGTTGTTCCCTGGACCGCACTGCGCGGCGAATGTTGCTAATCACTGTATCGATGGCTTCGAATAGCACAAACGAACTCATTTAAAATGCACTTATCATCGATAAAACAAAATCCACGTTCCCAGAACTGTTTAACGCGGAAAAAACCCTGCGTTCGCACCGAGGTGTAAACAAATAATTTCGCGCGCTCGAACTGGTCGACTTTTGAAGGTGGTGCGTGAGATATACGCTTCGAGCAGTTATTTTGACAGGCGCGGAGACGAAACGATCAGCCCGAATCGGTTCCGGAAGCAACCGAGCAGGGCTACCAACCGCAGCAGCGAAGTTTTTGTCTCGTTCGTTCGGTAGTACGGCTCCCTCACTCACTTAGGAGGCCATCACGCTTAGGCGAAGTTGATTTTCGTTCAAAAACTCCCAAAAAATCCAACTTAATTAAAACCATCGCGGTGGCCAACAGTTCGTGTGCGTTCCGTCCATCCCGTCCGGCGATTTAACGTGAGCCCTTGCCCGGTGCCCCGTTTCGATCCGCATCGATTTCTCTCGCCTCGCCGCGTTTGCTCCGAGTCTCGGTCCTGCCGGTTTTTGTCCCTCCGGTCTCTGCAGCCGCCACCTCCGCGCTCGGTGAATCCCCGATTTTGGCCTGCAGAATCCTTCGTTCTTTCGTGCGCAGAGTGTAGAGGGGCCCGTCTTTCCCTCGGTCTAAATCTGTGTCCAGCAAAAGGGGGCAGACGAACCCGGACAGTGAGCATAAACAGTTACGGACACAACTCGGAACCAGTCCGGAAAGGGGAACGACCGCGACGAGTAAAAAAAAGTGAGGCTCTCGGCCTGTGGTGCGTACGTGTTGAAGGCGAGACAAAGAGGCAGCTAGAGGAGGGCTCCAGAAACAGCGGAGAATTAGAGCAGCATCACCCATCTCCGTGCCCCGAGAAAAAGCCTAGTGGCCACCAGCAGCAGCTGCAGAAAAAGACTTTCTTCCCAGCACTCGGCCGCAACACATCCACCAACTCCCGGACGTCCAATGTCAGAACCTCAGTCTTCGCTGCTGCTCAAGAAACAGTTGGCAGGTACGTAAAGGACAGTCGCCGGTCAGGCTCGGGAAACCATGTCCTGCCGCATGTATGAAATTCGCGTTAGTCATCGGCTTTGGCCGTCCTCCCCTCCTGCCGGATCAGACGGCCGTGTCGGGCGAAGGATGAAAATCAATAAGCACACAATTTGTGTCATGTATTCCGTTTCGGTTCGCTCATCATCCACATTCCATCCCAAGGTTTCGATGGGGCTTCTTCTTTTCCTCGCTTGCTAAGTTTCGCGTCTCAGTCGGGGGAAAGGTAAAACGGGGAGCCAGGTTCCTTGCGCAAGAACGTGCGTCTTTAAAATGATTCGAGAAAAGTTGTCTCGTACAGCAGGCGGCTGCCTTCCAATGGGTTTTTCTGGCAAATTCTTCGCAAAAACCTTGCCACCGATGTTGGTTGCTGCTGCTGCGGGTTCTTTCTTCTCCATTTCCCAGCGATGCTACGGTTGGCCAGACCAGCAGCACTCTTTGTTTTGCGACAGATGATGGGGTAGCGCACAGAGCATCGGTGTGTTGGTTCGGTTGCTTCGATGGGCCCGGTAGCATACGACTCGCTCATAGTGCCACCGTTCGTGTGGTGGTGCACAAATGTCCTTGAAATGTGAAAAATTTAAAAAGAAACATAAGAAACACAAGAAATTTGCCATCGCAACGAGACACATGGTAAAACGCTTTCTCGTCTGGAATGGTTGCGCAAAGGCGAAAGAGATGCCGAGTCCATTTTCTGCTAAGCGGTCCATGTTAACGCATGTTCGATCCAAGAAGGAGCCGGCAGACGATGAACTTCATCTCACGCATACACGCACCCATACACGCACCGACGGCTTGTGTGGCTACCCATCCGTACATTCTCGACCAATGACCCTTCTTGAATTACGATTCAGCAGCGCAAAACGTCTGTGGATGTGCCGCAAATTATACCATCAACTGACTTGCATATTAATGATTTCTTCCGGTTATGTTCTCTCTATTTTAGAATTGAGCAAAAATCCTGTCGAAGGATTTTCGGCCGGTCTGATCGACGATAATGACATCTTCAGATGGGAAGTACTAATCATCGGACCTCCAGATACCCTTTAGTAAGTGCAACTGCTGTCCAAAGTTTGTCTACGTAGTGGAACGTGATTGAGCATTATGATGATGATGATGATGATGCAAACTTGTCCTAATGTTATGAAATGCGTGACCTCAAAACCATCCGCATGTGTGAACATTAACAACACCGTTTTGCTCAAACCGACTCACTAACTCCCTCCGCAAGCATCTCCCAAGGAATGTGATAACACCTCAACGAGAAAACATTTGTCATTAAATCATCCAAATGCATGTGTCCTATAGTTGAGGCAAAGCAAAGTTCGATTGAGTCTAGTTAAGTTACGGTTTGGAACAGTTTCTCGCCGTACTGAACAACCGGCTGCAGAATCATGGTTGCGATTAATTTTTTATTTGTTTGAATGTTTTTTTTTTCCCATTTGTGAATTGATACCATCCTATGCCTAGCGTACTTATCGTTAATTCACTATTCTCTGGTTTATCTTTTTTAGTGAGGGTGGCTTTTTCAAGGCTCATCTGCACTTCCCCAAGGAGTACCCGCTAAGGCCCCCGAGGATGAAGTTTGTCACAGAGATTTGGCACCCGAACATCGATCGCAATGGCGACGTATGCATTAGCATTCTGCACGAGCCTGGCGATGATAAGTGGGGCTACGAGAAGGCGTCGGAACGCTGGTTGCCCGTGCACACCGTGGAAACGATTCTGATTTCGGTCATATCGATGCTGGCCGATCCGAACGATGAATCGCCGGCCAACGTGGATGCGGCGAAGGAATGGCGAGAGGCGTATCCCGAATTTAAGCGAAAGGTAGCACGATGTGTTCGAAAGAGTCAGGAAGATTGTTAGTAGGATTTATAATACTTTTTTTTTAAATTGTCTTATATTTATTAATTAACTATTGTACGATTATCCTTACCTTGTATGATCGAAAGAAAATCACGGGAATAGCATCGTTCGGAAAGGATCAATCGCTCCGCTGCAACCAACAACGCCCGAACCCCACGACTGGTTAACCGTCTTGTGTGCACTATTATGACTAGTATTACTAGAACTGTGCTGAAGCGAATCGGAGGCACGGTCGCTTTGTAAGGTTGCGCTTTGCTGGTCTACCGAAATAAGGCGCTGAGCGAGCTTACGGCAGATAGCTTCAGAACGAAGAAGTTATCGAGCAAGAGATCGGCTCGAGAGAAAGAGTTGTGCAGTTTGGCAATGAGCTTCGTAGGCGAAGACATTATGATGGTAGTGCTGCTGCTGTGGCGCAGTGGATTGTGGTCAGTTTGTGATCGTATGGTAGGAATCGTGGCAGTTAGGATGTACGGCTGCATTTGCTCGGCTCTTTTATCTATTTTTTTTATATTGTAAAATCGCCTTCCAAGTAAAACAAGATGAAATGGAAACAATTGCTTTCAACTTTTTGGAGGGCACTGGTATGCTGCAAAAAAGGATATAGAATCATGGCATCGTTCGCATTGAATGTTTCTATACTTTTTTTAAAAGAAAATTTAAATTACAACATCGTTTGGATGTTTTTCCATAGACAATCGATTTGGAATCGGTCGTCAAGGGACTGTGACTGATCGAATGGTCATCTATATTGAGCATTTCTATGTACTTTCTATTTGATTAAATTAAACTAGTCGTGTGTCGCTGTACATGTTCGCAACGACCTCTTGCAGGCTGCTTTAATATTCTTGCACTTCAGAGGGTTTAAATTAACGCAGGAAAACGGTAAGGTAAATCACGTCATAAACATCCGAAAATAAAATCATAAGACGGACTATGTAGTCATTTCCTTGTACGAATAACCCGTAGTGTGGAGAATGACGAGCATAGCAGCTGCATGTTTTTGATAGTTTTTGAGGGAGCGAAAGAGAAACGAGAAATAGAGAAGATGATGGCACCAAGCAACGATTGGAAGCGTACCGGATGTATGGATGGGGACAACTCAGGAACTTAACGTACTACATTTTACTAAATTAACACGAGAAGCAGAGCTAAACGTAATAAGGCAACAGAACTCAAACAAAAGAACCGATAAAAAGGACAGCTGAGGCACAATTAAAACAAGCCGTACGAACAAAATAGATCTATGTGGCCGTATTGTCTAACTGTGGGCTTTCCTGCAAAGCATCGCTAAGCTGTTTGTGAAGTATCAGTGCAACCTGCTACCCACTAATTCCGTAGGTCGGTCGAAGCGTAATGAAGCATAATACTATTCCGGGCACCAGCCATGCACACGCTATACTCCTTTTCGCATCTTTTCATTTGGCACCTTTGCGTGGACTCGAGCGCAGGTGTAGTTCATCCGAGACACTGAGATAAAAAAATTCAATTCAAGTAATCGAATCAATAAGTGATTAAAACTATTTTATAATTTAGCATTTTACTATCATTTGCTCCCTTATCCTCTGATTGTCCATGCTGATGACACATCCTTGAGGGGGCAATCTTAGTCGCTCAATATTGTAAATAGCAAACGAACATTTAGTAAGGCGCGCATCTTGTAAGACTTGGTTCAGATCGTAAGGGCAGCTTAATGTAAACGGCGTTATCGCCGATTAGACAAAAGCATAACGGCAGAAACACGATGCGTTAGCGCGAGCAAACCATTCGGGTATGCTACGATTATGAATGGCTAAAGAAGGTTGATGTGTGCGGGTAATGGTGAGAGCAATAAAAAGAAGAAAAAAACATAATCCAACTGAGTATAAAGTGCATATTGAGCTACGGGCACACCCGACTGAGAAGTAACGATGTGGCAAACCGAAAGTAGCAGATCAGCTATATGGCATTTGAACGATCGCGCATAATCGGAGAACATCTAAAAGGCGTTAAGAACAGAGACTACAGCAAAGCTTGGAGCTAGCGTATTGTGCGTGTGTTAATGTATCAGCTAAGAGAAATCGTGGCAATCAGTACATGGTCGTTGGAACACCTAGCTGATAACAGCGTAGATAGGGTTACAGGAGAGAATGCGATGCAAAAAAGCATGTGGGAAATGCTGCTCGCGAAAATCATTCTACTACTATTCTCAATGTGTGATTCAGCAGGGCTTGAAATGGACGGAAGACGCTACTTAGTTAATGGATGAACACTGCTGGTGATCGTGGTCGCAATAAGGAATGCGTTAGCTATTGGGTTCAGAAAATTATCAGTTTCAATGAGCGAGATTGCCTCTCATCACTCTATAAATCATCATCCTCCATTTCTCTTAAGTCCTGTTACGCTAACAAAAGGCAGATATCGTCATTGCTGCTGTTGCCGCCACTGCTGGTAAATCAAATGATAAATGAAATAGAGAAGATACGCTGCGACAAGGGGCAAAGATATAAAACATTGCGCAAATTGGGATAATACCGTGCATACGGCTAGCTGTGCGTAAAAGTGAGACATTATAAAAAACCAATTGGAAACCAGTACCAATAAAGATGGATTGTATCTGGCTGCGGTTACATACATTTAGATGCTCTTATTTCATTAAAAAAAATTGTAAACCAAACGATGTCTGGACGTGAGTCGGTCATCGATGTCTCCTTCTGCAATTCAGTGCTGGTGTATGGAAGGCATTGACCGCTAAAAAAGGAGTATACCTTTAGCGGCCACTTTGCAGTGTTTCAGCTGATGCGAACTTCAGAAACGTATCTCTTCAATTCGCACCTCTTCGCGACGGATGATAGAACGTAAGTCTTGGTCAATCACATGTAGAGTAAAGTGGGGGTAAAAGTGCGCACTAGGCTCTTACAGAAAACGGCTTCACCGATTTTAGCAACACTAAAATATGAAATCTCTTCATCATGCGTGTTTTTGTTTGTATTTTTTGAGGGAGGGAGGAATGCATGTACTAACTCCCTCTCCACCCACTTCATTCCGTATTTGTTCTTGTGTTGTCCTTTTTGAAGAATTTCCCATTTTTCGATTTTTGACCGGTTTTTGAAGTTGGAAAAGTGATGCTTGCTACGAGTTTGCTTCAAACAACAGTTTTAGGTCATTAGTTTAGAAAAACTAACAACAATTTTTATAAAAACTCGACGGGGCTGCCTGGCAAATAGTATAAAGATTAAGAGTTCAACATTTCCGCCCGATCCGTCGAGTAACGGTCTTGGAAAACGTGGAAATTTGAAAAAAGGCACGTGCCCGCCCAACGTTTTTGGAAGGTTAGGGGGTGACGGGGTGTGGGGGTCCACTTCGGCTCGAGTTACTTTTGCCGAAGATAGCCGAAGATAGCTCTCTCTCGCTCTCGCTTAGAGAGTGAAAGAGAAAAAAAGCTCACCACTAGCGCTCTCTACGGGGTCAACGACGAAGCTCAAAAAAAGTATCCCTCTCACGCTCTCGCACCAAAGTGTGAGCGAGAAAAACCGAGGTGAACTCCCAAATCCGTGCAGTATAAACTCTTTGGCCGAACCGAGCCGAACAATCGAGAGAGAGAATTTCCGAAGTGGACCTCCTTACCCCCTCACCCATAACCTTCCAAAAACGTTGGGCGGGCACGTGCCTTTTTTCAAATTTCCACGTTTTCCAAGACCGTTACTGAACGGATCGGGCGGAAAATCTGAACTCCTAATCTTTACACTATTTGCCAGGCAGCCCCGACGAGTGGTTTTATAAAAAATGTTGATATTTTTTTACAATAGAGAGAGGAAAATGGAAAACCTTGAATCCGCTGTTTTTTTTAACATTATTTTAAAAGAAAGCAATACATTTTACCCATATTTCGGGCAATTTGAGTATACCAAAAGATTTTTTCATTTGATGATGTCATTTTCTGACATTTTCATATGTGTTTTGACGTCGATTCAACTGCCTATACATCTATTCGTGGGTTTTCCATTGATTAACCAATCTTTACATAAAAGAGTCTGCCATTCATGGCCTTCAACATTTTTGGGTCGATTTTCACGCCTCTTGTCACTCAAGTCAAAAGAAAGGCAGTGGTCATTTCTCTGCATGTAATTTCCGATAGTGCCCTGTCACCAAGGCCTCTACAAGCATTTTATCAGATACGTCAGCCGATTTCTTTAAATTGAAGCAAAAAAGTAGTGCTTCCTATATATAACAGCTGCACGATAAGCCCATCTATAAGCAAACAGCGGATTTTAAGTTATACGGTATGGTGGTCGCTCGAGGAATCGTTGCATAGGTGGATAGGTTTCGGCAGACTTTGCTTCGTTTTCAACTCGTTTTCATGGCACCGGGACAGCTGCGCGGCGCACATATTCTCATTTCGAATACAGCCGCGATGGCGCGCGTGGCGTAACGACGGAACGGATTGCCCCAACGATGGACGCAAACGCGCGCGATTGTGACGAGTACTAGTGAGTCTCCAAACCCCCAACATTACCCAACCGAGACACCAACGAAACCGGACGTGTTTGTCTGGCTCGGTGACGGCAAAAAAACGGCGAAATCACGACCGCACACGTGGGGGTTCGGTATCGTGCGTGCGTGCGTGAGTGCGTGCATGCGGTAGTGTACAGTGTGTTTGAATGGGTGTAGAATAGCTTGTTTGGTTTCGATGATTGGCCAGCAGCCCGGCTGACTGGTTGAGGCTTGTATGTAAACGTAGGAAGACGCGCAAAACCGGCTACGGGCTGTGACCTGCTGATGCTGTTGCTGCTGCTGTGGCGAACGAGCGGAGAAGTGTGTTGGATCCACGCGGCGGCCCCAATCCGATGCTGCTGTCGTCTACTCTCTCGCTGGTACGGAAAGCGCCAACAACCACAAGCGTATTCTTATTCTTCCCATCCGTGTTTGCTCTTTCCGTTTTTGCTCTGTTTTGTTGTTTGGTCTTTCAAAACATCTTTTTTGCTGTCGTTTGGCTCTGGAGTGTGTTTCCCCATCCATGTTGATCGTGTTGTGGCTTTGTGTTGTCATCCGTGATCATCTACACCACCGATCGGTTGACGATTGCGTAAAGATGATGAGCTTATTGAACACAGACACACACAAAACGTTAAATCCAACTTCACAAAAGCGCCTTACGATCGTCGTCATCTACGTCTTCGTCTTCTGCTTGCCAGTTAATGCTCAGGTGAAGGCGGGGTGATGACGAGATGAAGCTCAAGCAATGGAACCTGCGACTGATTGGCGCGCGAAGAAAAGAAACGGTGAACAAGTCACAGTGCTACCTCCCTCTTAAATCCCATATGATTGCTTTTGTTGCTCATCATGGTGCGTCCTCGAAGAGGTCGGCCGAGCTACCGGTTGTTTAAGCTCTTCCGCATTCGTTAATGCTCATAAAAAGCATGAAATTATGTGAATTTGGTGAGCGGACGGGGTTTAACCATCCCTCGGGATATTTTAGAATCATTTCAGCTAACTTCACGCGTGAATGGTTCGCGGCAGAAGCTTCTTAAGAAGGTGAGACGAAGGTTATGCAAATTGGCAAAGACTACCGGGATCTTCCTGGACGGAAATATTCGAGATGCTGGTGGGTTTCGTTGCGTAGCTTAAGCCTTCCTGGCGAACGTACTTCAAATAGACAACATTAATCGATCTATTTGCGATTAAAATAATGAAAGTACCGCCTGCAGCGGCGCTTATTGTAGTATTTTTACCACATCAACTGGTGTGCCGTTATTGGGCGAATGAATTACTGATGGCCTATAGGGCGCATTGATAGTCATGAGCGGTGGTTTTCCACCCGCAGTAAAAGTAACACGGTGCCGGCATCGTAACCTGTTCCATTACCTTTCGCCAGCGAAACGAGTGGCCACCCTCGCTTGAAGCTATACCATGATGCATTTTCAAACCTCTGAACTAAACCCCCTCGTTAAAGGTTTTGCGGAAGAGAAAGGGCGCACGTGAATACAGTGCGGTTGCGTTTTGTACGCCAACCGGCTTGCTGTTAGTTGTACTGAAGTAACAGATCATATTTTCCTCTCTTGATCTTTTATAAGAAATCTAGTAGTGTGACATTTGCGGCCCGATTGGAAGCATATTTTAGCGTTCACTGTATATCCGCGGCACGCATTGGCAATCGAAACGCCACGGAGTTCACTAATGTAATGTACAAAGCGCTTCAAACTATGACACCGGCATGTCAATACATCCCGATGCGGGAACGGCAGCAGCAGTCGCACCAACAGCTGTTACAGCAACGATTCCATCATCACCAGATGCATATATGCATGAAATGGGGGAGGGTTGCCATATTTTCCATATCACCACCTATCGTGTCACACCCAGCGTGCTGGGGAGGCTTCCCTTTCCAACTTCAACGGCCGGAGAAGGAGCGGTTGGAATACTTGACGCAGTAGATTGTACAGCTGCTGAAGCTGTTGTCAAAGAGTGAAGTATTCATGCAAGAAAGAAAGTTATTCTTTTTGCGAAACTGAAGGTCTGGTTTTTAAATCGTTAGTGCGTTAGATTTTCACGATAAAATGCTCGAACGTGCTACAAGTATGCTACAGATAGGAAGGTACCAATACTCGGCAATGCGGTGGTATTTGCAATCGCGCATGGAATTATCCCCTCGGATAATCGGTCCTTAGCAGCAATGCTCACGACTCCGAACACCCACCAGCAGCTAAATAAAGGTCAAACAACGCGAAGGAAAAGGAGCGTGTGGGTATTTGAAACCGAGAGCCGCCCAAGTACAAGTACGGGGTTTACCAGATTTTTTACGCTGCAAAGCTTCAGTTCCCAGATGCAATGCACATGCTACTAGCGATGGTGCATGGGAAACACACTCACTAAAGTTTTGGAATAAATTCTTGTTTATGTCCTTCGCAGCCTTAATATCTCCGGCGTACCATTTCATACCTCCAACTATAAACATTCAACTCAGTTTAACTTAACCTGAGCTTGCCGAAACCGAAAAAGAGCTTAACCGTGGCATTCTGCCCCGAAAAGTGCCCCATAGGTCCGAAAAAACGGACCAAGAACAAAAATCCGATGCGGAAACTAAAAATAAAACCAACGGAAACCTCGTGTAAAGGGTTTCGCGGAAGGGTCCAGGAGTAACCCGCTTTGCAGCGTCATGCTTTTTGATCGATCAACCAACCACGACCATCGTCATCATCATCATCATCATCGTCGTCGCCGTCGTTTTCGGCGTCGTCAAGCGAATCGGGCATGTTATTGGATTCGCGTTATCCGCTGCCAGAGCAGCACGAGCTTAAGCTGCAATTTGGGTTTTGTTTTAGTAGCAAAGTGCGTTGTGTTACGCGGTGGTGTGCTTTCAAACCCCACAAATTGACGTCAATTCGCAAAGGGATCAAGCGCTGAAGCGCAATCTAGTCCGAGCCGAGCCCCAGTGCTCTGAGGGATCATGAGGGATCAAGCGAGCTGACAAATCATGTCGATAGAGGCTGTATGATGGCCTGGCCCTCCATTTAAATCGTTTCTCGAAGTTCGCTAACCATACAATTAAGCTCGTTTTTGTTGCCTCTTAGTGGCGTTTAGCAAGAGGCCGCTTTTCGATCGTAAGTGTTCGATATTCAAGATCATCTCAAGATGCTGCCTTGTCTGTCAGATTTTTTAGATAAACCATTAGATTGACTCTTTGCCAAAGTTCAGGTCAGTTATGATTAAGAACTTTTCTTTGGCAGAACAATCGTCGGAAAATGCCCCACACACTATGAAGCTACTGTGGATATCTGACAGTCCATTTTATATTTTTCAATCAAGAGCAGCCGCCATCGTTTAGGATGAGCACGAATCAACCGAAAACAGTTTAATTACCTTGAGCTGACCATTCTGTCAACCACCCCCCTCTGGCCCCTCTCTCGTACATCTGCACGAACCCGTGTTTATTTTGTCAAAAGCTGTGACTATAGTGCTTACCTGTGGTTTGACGTTCGCTGGACATACCTTGAGTTTACCTTCGTCAAACGCATTATCAACTTAATGGCAGCAGATGACCCGTACAGGTGGGGGTGATTCCCACGTGCCATCAGTTTCCTACGAACGCAATGAAGCAGTGGTTACGACTCATTATAGGTCTGGTGCCCCGGTACGACCGGTGAATGAGTGCCGGCAGACCCTCGTTTTGAGCTGAGTCCTTCTCTGAAAGTGGATGTAGGTTGGAGAATCCAGCATCGTTTCGCGGAAGTTTTTGGCAACAAGGGGGAGTGATGGATTTTACCAGATTCGTCGAGAACTAACCGGTGATGATTCTAGATAGAAGCCGCTTGACCATTTCCGCAGATAAAAATCACAATTAATTTGCCGCTGTTTTTTTTTTGGGACATCTCATCGGTTGGTCAACGTTGTAGGATTTGAGATGGATTCTTGGAGTCACTTTCGAAAAGCTCACCCGCAACCCACGCCATGTTTCTAGGTTAGCGAGTTTAGCTCGCATAATTGAGACTTTTTAATGCATTCACTAAAACCCATCGTTAACTGTGTAGAACGATGAGCCGTTCTCCGGGGTATGCCTTTGCCCCTGAATGTGCTAACGTGAAGATGTCAGCATGCCGTCGTGTGCGCAGCACCACGGTACGGTCGATTGGTATGTCAAGGTCGGTGGGCGCTTCGGATGAGATTAATCGCTAGTCGTCATCCCACATAGGAGGAGGACGGCTTGCTTGTGCTATCCTGTAATTACGTGCCGATTCCACCACCAGCACCGAAGACGTTACACTCGGCGAGCGACAGAGATAATTAGAATGTGCATGGTGTAAATCATCGCTGGTGGCATTACTGGCCATTACTCACCCAGGCGGCGGCATCATAAATGTTTTTCTTCGAATGTGAGCTAATGAAGCATTTGCCGAGGCGTCGGGCTGCGTACATGCTGACGTAGAGGCGCCGTTCGCAATGGTCGCTGCACATTCGCTTAACCCCACGATTCCCTTCCTCCCGGCTTAGTGAAGGTGTTCGAGGTTTCGATGGACACGATGGCAACAAACCCAGCACTACACACGCGCTACACTCTGTGACAGATTCCGCCTTGCGGGATTTAGTGGGTTCGCGGTGAGTTGGTACGGATCACCAGAACTAATCAGGAAGACGGTTGCCCGCGTTGCCCGCTAATGAAGTACACACGCTCCATCGCCTATTGCAGGGCAGATTATGGTGGTACCATCCACGTGGAAGGAACTTAGGAACCAACTCGCACCCGGCCGTTCCGGGTCATTACGTTCTTTCACCTTCTGCTCCGTCCTTGCTGGCTGCTGCTGGTGGGGGAGATGTGTATCCTGGGTGTTTAGCCTGGATCCTGCAAATGATGATTATGATTATGGATGATGGACACCACTCTTGCGCCAAATGATGGCTAATGAATTGCACTTTTATGTCCAGTTCGGTTCGGGCGAAGATGTAATGAATGCAAATTTTCGTTGTAAAAAAAAAGACATTTCGTTTCAGTGGAAGTAATCCACTGACAGTGGACAACATAGTGACAGTGCGTGCATCACATACTCACAGTAATCTATCGCAATAACGCATTAAAAGCTTATCAAGAAAACGGGGACCCGGTTGCAGCTCGTGCCTTCATGAATGTTTAAGTATGATAAGCTCCAGAATGTAGGAGTAGGATAAATAACATAATCCTTACTTTGCTTGAACCCCTACATTAGGTGGTGGTAGAGCTATTTTTCCCCGATGGTAAAGGTGATCAATTTGAGAGCCCGTTTTTGTCGGTCGACCAGTGGCCCGACCCAGTGGCCGGTACCAGTCGCTATTGATTGCACTGAATAATGAATGGCGGCTCTTTGCTTCCCTCCGGTTCACCACCGACAGGACGTTCGTACGGTGTCCTGTGAGTAGAATTACGCAAACATGCCAACGGACCCGGAACAAGCCGGATTTTGCGGGCATGTCCTTTTAGTCCCGGAGTTTCGCAGCACACCGAATGATCTTGGGTGTAGGTGGTAAACCGACGGTTGCACTGGCAGAAGAAACAGCTGCTGTTGCGTATAGTTTCCACGTTATTTATAGATCTGCTTTGTGTTTCGTCCCTATACAAAGGACACCATGGCTCTAATCTGACCATTTTTATCATCCCCAGGACCCTGATGGATCAACCAAATGTATTCCGATCATTGGGAACCATTGCAATCATTGGCTTGACGGTGCCATCGTCATCAACTAGCTGTTTGTGAATAAGTTTTAGTTTTCTTGTGTTTCAAGTGAATCCAACCATCTTTACAGGAAGTGTTTCGTTTGACGTCCTGTGCACCATCAACTGAAGAAGTAGAAGTTAATCGAAGGTGAAAAAGTGGCGAGCGTATCGAGAGGGAAAGAGAAAAAGGAAACCCAAGATATCCCGTGGGTGCCACCGAGCAAAGAAGTGTACGAAGTACGAGCATCGGGTTGCGTGAAGGAATGCTTTCAACGCCATCATTCGAATCCATCTTAGCTGCCGATCTCGACGATCCTTAGTGCAACATTGTTTTCCACAGCTGACCGCATAGCCCTGCGTTGCCGGGTGGCGTTGGCGAACCGGGTATAGGGGCTTGGCTTTTACGGAGTCTCTTCGGTGAATTGTTTGCCAGTCGCCACGAAGCCACGGGACGCACCTTTTCGACCAGCGGCCAGTGCAACGCAAGCAAAAGCAGAGCCGAATGGCGCATGTGTGTGCTAATAGTTAATCTTTGAACAGCGATCGATGCCGCCATCGATGGCCACTATTGATTCAGGTGAGTTTGTCTTATGTGTCTGGATTTTTAGAAACCCCCCCCCCCCCCGCCGACTGGGTGTGGTGCGTTGGCCTTCACGCCATCATTAACGCTAAATGCGTATTGGCTGCGGTGATTCACCGCAGCAGCTCTCGTATGGACTTATGGTTTTCAATGGCCAAGAACGCCAAAAATGTTTGGTAGAAGTTGTTGGTCGATCGATGAGAAATGCAAATAAACTTCTTTAACGTATATTCATAAGCCATAACCCGTTGATGTTAAATACCTCATAGACGATTTTCCTTTTTTGTTGCCGACGGTCATGAATGTCTTAAAACCACATTTAAAAGGATGAAGTACTTAGCATTAGGAGAGAGTGAGAGAAAAATCTTCCAAGTGTGTGCGTTTTGCCCAATTTAGCGCCATTTATTCTGATAGCAGCTTCGCATAACTCGAGCTTTCATTAGTCTCGAGGCGCTTAAAACCGCCAGACGCCGTAACGAATGGAGGCGAAATCCGTTCCACGGCGTGTTCCCGACCAAGCATCTTCCCCACGGTCGCTTTGCACGTACAGGAAATAATTCCCGATAATCTTGTTCAACACAGCGGCGACCACCGGTTCCAACAGAATGGTGGTCCTTTGTAAGGTCCCCGTTGTCGTCTTATGATCGCGGCCGGTGGTTTTTTCAACAAAACTCCCACTGTCGTACCATCGACAGGTGTCGTCCGGACACCAGGGTATGTGCTAGCACTTCTTGGATTGCAATTCGTACTCGCTGCACGTTCTAGAGTAGCGATGGCCTCGAAGTACCGTAGAAGCTGTTTTTTTTTTCATTTAGTAAGTGATATCCCTAGTCCTGGTAAGGAGTGAGGCAGGCGCCACTGGTGGCACCGTGAGAAAAGCGTTGGAATGTTTAAAGATAAAATGCTGCTGAGGTAAGGGCGAAACTTTCAAGGACTCGCAAATTTGTCGTTTCTCCCAGCGACGCAACCGTTTGAACTATGAGGAAAAAAAGTCAAGCTCTCTGCTTGCTTGCTCTGACTAGCGGATGTTACTTGCAGAACATAAGATCCACTTACTTGCAGAGAAGGTTAGGAAAGGCGCTTGGTAAACTGTGTCAGGTTCAAATGCGCTCTCAAGTGAACCAACAAACCCAGCTGCGCCGCACTCGTTTCCTCGAGGCGAGTCCTGCCGCTACTAACGAATTGGGTCATCAAACAACCATCATATGCCATCTAACGGACCGTTAGGTCAGTTAACACACCGCTGCGTGGGTCACAAGACCCTCGCCTACGTCCCGCGTGGTTGTGTAATTTCATTGTAAAAAAGAAATATCCTTTTCGTGTTGTTTGTGTTTGTAAAATGAAACCGAACCCGTTGCAACTCGTCCTGGGGCCCAGATGGCCCCCACGGTCCGGGTGCATTGTAATCGATGCGATAATAGTGATAAATTACACTCGACCGCCCGACAGCCAGGTCGATCGTTCTAGATTGTGTTACCCGGTTTTCCCCGTCCTCCGCGACGAGCAAACTTACGAAAACAAAAAAAAACCCACATAGGGAAAACGTTTCGTTTCCCATTTCCCCATCCGGTTAGCAACACTCGCGATGGCGGCACTAAGAGTAGCCCTAGAGAGCAACACACACACACGCACACGGACAGAAGCACACATCGCATCGGAATTGTTAACTCTGGGAAAAAGCTGACGATCATGATGCTGCTGCTGCTGCCGTTGACGAGGAGGATGATGATGATGACGGTAAGGTTGTGTTCATTAAAATGGTATCAACGGATGGTTGGGATGTGGGTGCAATATATGGGCCACGCGAAGGTGGGAACCGCGGTCAGCAGCGAGTTAAAAGTTCCTCCACTGCGAGCAGCATTTCGCGCATGGATCGCGTCAAGCGAGCAGCATTCACATGCCATACTCTTCTCCCTTCGCGCTGAATGACTCTCACTTTGGTATGCACTTCTCATTACTCAGCCCTGGCAGCTAACGTGTGCGATCCGGCGATGGCCAACCGGGCGCGCAGGGAGCAAGTGGAGCAAAAAGTGGAATTGATTTTAATACATTTTTCATCCAACCAGCGACCGAAGCGACGAGTAACCGCAAATGTAAAGATGCGGACAACCGACCGATGCCATGTTTGGGCCCGGGTGGCTCAGGTTGGGGCGGCAAAAGCATACATATCGAGCTAGAACGCCCGGCGTGTGTGTACGAGCAGAAAGCGGATCTACCCCACTTCTCACCGACAAGTCAAACGATCGCCAATTAAATCTCGGTGGGGTTATTCCCTTTTTTTTTCGTTTTGTTTCTGCAGCTTCAGTTTAATTTCAAAAATGGATACTTCTCTTGTCTCGCTGGCACTGGGACCTTAAACGTCATCACCGGTTCCATCATCGGGAGTCGGTGGTTCGGTTCGGAAAGCGCTTCTCAATTAACGACGAGTGTGCACGAGTGGCCCGCCGGCCGGAGTCAAATGGATGTGCGACCCGTTCTGTTGACGAAGCAATTCGCTTCTCTGCACTTGATCTTCTTGGCAGGCGAGAGCTTCATAACGATGCTGGTTCGCCCTCTCCACCCTCTCCACCCGCGGTTTACGGAGGTCAATTGGTGTACTGGCGTCTCCGGGGTGTGATGGCGAGCCAGATGATGGTCGGTGCCCTCTTACTGATGCAGGCGCGGGGCTTGAGGGTATCCATTTCAGCAGATTAGTTTACGTGAGCACATGCAGCGCAGTTCAGATGTTCGTTGGCATTTATTACGCCACATCGGTGAATGCATAATCGATTTGTATCGATTTGAGAAAAGGGTACGATCCGGTGGGAACCGTCCGGTTGCTTGTTGCGTTTTTCTCGATGCTGCACTTGACGGTACATTGTATGCTCATTGTAGGGCGACGCCCGAGACCAACGACTCATCAAGAGGCTAATTAAACCTGTCAACTGGGTTTACCCGCCAACGAGCATATCAACTTTCCAAGACTCCCGTGATGGATTGGTGACGGCACTGTGTGCGAACGCACTCACACAGTTGCGCGCGAATGCTCACAACGAAGGCTGATCCAGAATGCTTGGGGGTTGAGGTGCTTTCTGGTCCGATCAGTTCTTACTACGGGTCTCCATCATTAGTAGTGCGTGACAGCTACACCTAGTCCGGCTCCGAGACGAGACTAGCGGGTTGCTAGACGAAGCTCTATGCTAATGACTGGCTACAGCGACTGTCTGCCGTCTTACTGTCTTCGAGTCGGGATCTCGCTTTCCGGCGCACCTCATGACGGCGACGACGGCAACGACGACACCGACACCGTGTAACCATATTTGGCGGAAGGTGCTTTGTAACCTTCGCGCATAATTGATGAACCCATTTGTCTCACTTAGATCCGTAGAGCATTAGCCCTTCCGACAGCATACCATAGCCCGAACGGCTCTCCGCAGCTCGCTCTTACCACCTTGGTGATCTGCCAACCTGCGGTGCTGCGTCCGTGCGATCCAGAAAGTGCTGTCATTAATCCGGGTGTTTTCTCGTGGGAGCGGGAGCGATATATTAATTACCTGCTGCGATGGCTTCGGCCCTTTCGGCCCGTGTACCGCAGGGAAGCTGTTTGGCTATTAAAGGGGGCTATTGTCACGATCGGATGCGAGAGCGTAATCATTTTCATTGTGGCAAGACTCGTGGCGGCACCGTGGAAGCTGCTTTCTGGCTTCGTTGTGGCGGACGCACTCGTCTGAAGTACCACCGTTTCCACAGTCGCAACATTTCAGTGATGGTGTTGATATATTTTCATAATGAAATCATTAAACTCTTCAACTGTTTAGTGTCACTTTACCTTGAGCATGTATGGAACCACAACGTGAGATAGTCCAGCTTAGTTTATCAGCAAAAAAAAAACCCATTCCAAAAGTGTATGATTTGCTATCGCTAAACGTGCGCTGGCTTATGTGTAGAGTGCCCTGGAATCCGCTTTGTCCCCATAGCAACGCCATATGCAACAACGTGGTCCATGAAAGTCCTGGTCGCGGTCGTAAATCTTGCCAAATGCATCGAAGTAATTCACGATATTCGATGAAAGGGTTTGGAGGCCGGCCAAAACGTATCCCATACTACGGTACACTGCTGGTACTACGGTACACTGCTGCGTAGCGCACCAACGTATTCCCTCTTCTTCTGCCACAACATTATCAGTCGCCACTAGGGGCACCGAGCCTGGAATAACATCGATCGTAAGTGGAATCGTTTTCGTTTCGTCCGCTTCGCTGCCAGTGATGGCCTTTTCCGCGACCTACGATTGCTGATAGATCCGGCAGCAAGCTGGGCAGCTGCATTCGAACAGCCATGCCTCGAGATAAGGTGCCTCTAAAACGAGCGATCTCGAGCATTCTCAAGCAGCCCCGATCCGGCTGGAGTCGGTTACATGCGGTGACCGAGTGGCGTAGCATACAGGGCAAACAGTTCGATGTGTTTTTTTTTCTACATTGCTTCTACTTTTCTTTTCGTTTCGTAAGAGGCTGTTTTTGGAATTTAAAGCTGAATTTAGCATATTCCAAAGCAATGCAAAGTGGTCCCGGAACGGTCGCATGGACGTGAGTTCTTCTTTTCCCATTTTAGCAGTCGCTAAGGGGCGATTGACGAAACTGTTCGTTTAGAGTTTTGGACTTTGGCATGTCTTGACTTCAAATAGACCCACTGAAAGTTTCGCTCATTACACAATCCTACGTTCCGTGGCTACGATGATAGCACCGACCGCAAAGATTAAACGCAAGATCGGAAGTGGGTCGAGGTCATAACCATATCCGGGAGGTGTCCCGATGCGGATAGGCGTTCAGTTATGCTTCTTGTTACCCTTTTTTCCAATTTGCTACAACACCTTTGGGCTGTTTGAGCGCCCCGGAAGTTCGAATATCGGTTCGTTTGCAAGAGCAATCGAACGTGAAAAGGGTTTGGGATCAGGGCATTTGATTGAATAAGGCAATCCTACCAATCCATCTCCATCGTTCGTCCGAATTGAATCAACTCTCTGGCAGCACGGCATTCAGCGTGTCCTTATATTCGCAGCACCGTGCACCTGTGACCTGCACACGACAGTGTATGCGAATCCGTCGGAAGGAGCGTAGCAAGACGGGTGTGCAGTAGCAGCAGCAGTAACTGTAATGCAATTTGGTGCCAAACGAGCAGAACTTCCTGTTGCATGAATGGTGCTAGTGTCGCTTTAAGGTACCGGGCAGTGCATGAGTCTTGTGTACAGGGGCTTCGCGTTGAGCGAAGCATTTCATGCATGAAAAGCGATTATGGGAAACACAATTGTTGATCTTACTAACGAATTGTTTTCCTTACAATGGCGCGATCGTCTAAGATATGTAAACGTTTACTAATTCTCTTGCCGGATGAAAGCATCTTAGCTTGGTGTGAAGTAGTGCCGTTAGCGCGCCGTAGCCGTTTTCGGGAAACATATGAACAGCAAAACAACGAGACAAACAACACGATTTCGTGTATTGCAGTTAGAAGCAGGTAGCTAAATGGTTAGCATTTGAGTGTTAAATTGGTTAAATTAAACGGTTTAGCAGAATGTTGAGGGTCGCTCAAAGTTTAAGCTTGAAAATTAGTACCATTAGTTGTATGGAAACACAGTGGTGGTGCGCTATACATTGTACCACATTTGGGATGCTTCATTAAGTGACGATGCACGCGCGTCCTTTACGAAGTTCAATTCATGCGGAAGTGTTAAATGGATAAACATTGCAAGGCCCTCCACTGTTGCCCCGCTAACCCGATTGCCTTACTTCGCCTTCACGCCTTGGTGTTGTTGTGCTGAGATTGATTCTTACTCGTCCAGCTGAACTGATACCAGCAAGAAGCGATATCGATACGAATCAACGACAGCATCAGCGATTGTTGATCGTGCCAGGGGACAGGTGAATACTCTGGCTTTGCCGCAACATCCGCCGACAGCAGTAACAGTTGCAATCGGTTTTACGGTCGATCACACTCGCTGCTGAATCGCCATCGAACCGCTACCAACAACAACGTCCTTTCGCTTTCTCCCTTGCACCCACAACATTCTCTTACACAAGCTCATGGCCGCCGCTGTGGCTTATGCTGCTTATCTTGATCTTGATGGGACGCCACCATCACACACACTCGGTAATCGGCACGCCGGGTTAATGCACGCCACTAGTTGGCCGCTGGTTCGGAATGAAGACGAGATCAAGATGGTGGAACGAGCGATACTAGTAGTAATCGAATTGTCGAGCCGAATCGTTCCCTGCGCCAGCCTGAGTTCGGTTTCGCTGGCATGTACTCCATGCTTCATGATTAGCATTGTAATCGTCGTCGTCGGCTGTTATACCCAAATTGCTTGATGGTGGAGTTTTCTCGGGGGTAGATATCTGACGGCATTCATTACAATTTGTAGGTTTGTGAAGGTGGGAAGCAAACGGAATGCTGGACCGAATTCTAGGACAACCATATCGTTCCGTTGGCCGCCTTGGAGCTGTTCTTGGGCTA
This sequence comes from Anopheles darlingi, assembly GCF_943734745.1. Lineage (NCBI taxonomy): Eukaryota > Metazoa > Arthropoda > Insecta > Diptera > Culicidae > Anopheles > Anopheles darlingi. Next base: position 20,217,410 of record NC_064874.1, on the reverse strand, counting down.
CTGAACCGTCTCGTGTACGCTAATTGTTGTTGTAGCTGTGATTGTGAAGTCTGTTAGTATTTTTATAGTACTTATAGTATATTTATGCATAGTGCTTCCAATGAAACGACAACACTGCTGTAACAGAACACTGCTGATGCCATTGTCAGTGCCTGCAGATTGCACTGGATACAGACTTTTTTGTACTTCCTTTCGACATCCTACTATCGTACCGAAATGCACGTTCGGCAGAACGAAATTCATTTCCGTTTTCCCGGGAAGCTGCCGATGATGGTGTTTGCCTTTTATAGAGAGAGCAATAAGGTATTTGCGAGCAGCA
>NC_064874.1:20172091-20212091 GCF_943734745.1 Anopheles darlingi | reverse complement strand
GATGATGATGATGATGATGATGATGATGATGATGATGATGATGATGATGATGATGATGATGATGATGATGATGATGATGATGATGATGATGATGATGATGATGATGATGATGATGATGATGATGCTGATGATGATGATGATGATGATGATGATTTGGAAAGCTGTCTTCAGAACTGTCACAAGTAATTTGACACAACCGGTAACCAGTTGTGTTATGACGGCCTAGTCAATACGCAAAATGAACGCCATTCCTTGGTAGCTGTTGAAGTTAAATGTTTTTTATTCCCGTCCTTTATTTGAATTTTTACATTCCTCCCCAGGGGTTTCGATGAATAGTTTCTGAGGTATGAGGGTACAACATTCCTTTCATCGAACCATTAAAACGCTCCGTCGGTATCATCATGGGACATTCCGGGGTGCAAAATGTACAGCAAAAAGGCCGAAACACTCCAGCGTTAACGAGCCCGGGGCACCATCGACGGGACGGCGCTTCATTTCCAAATGGAACATCACCGCCGGAAGCCGAACTCTGGCCATTAAAAACTTTGGCACCTTTCAGCGCTTCGTGTCCTCGTGTCTACTACCATCAGCACCGATCATCACCACCACCACCACCACCACGACCGCTCGTGTTGCTGATGTTTATGCTTTTTTGTGTTCCCAATCGCCTCACCCTGGAAACCAGGGCAGCCCGCAACTTTTGGCGTCGTCGAAACATTTACGCCCGAATGTTGTCTAATTTAATAAACCGTTTGATGATGCCTTTCTAATGACTTGGCCAGGATGCTACTCCCGCAGGACCTTCCTCTTTCGCAGACCCATCCGCACACTGGAACCGTGCGAGATGAGGTTTGAATGGTAGGCCGGAAATTCGTCATCATCGCACCTCTAGCGTGAAATAGCTTCTGCGTATTCGGCGAGGCTGGTGACGTTGTTTCTTGCCGTGCCTGCCAAGACGGCTACCTGTGGAAAACTTAGTTTTCTCTTCTGCTCCGAGGGCCACGGGTTGCTGCGATTCACGTGGCTCCCCCTAATTGGCGCCCTAAAGTGAGTGAGTTGAGTGAAGCACCACGTAAGAACGTTTCTGAACTTGCGACCCACGTCCCTCATCACTCGGGCGCTCTGTCCGGGTGGTTCCGGCGACCTTCTCGGGTCGTGTTAACCTCGCCTCAATCCAACACTTTAGGGAGTCGCAACGCAGAACCCTTTTTTTATAGGTTGATCAAATTGGAATTTTAAACTTTTCGCCAGGGCGCTAAATCAATTGTGACCTCGGCTGGTGGCGGCCTCGCATGTGGTAAATGGAATCGAAGCGCCTTTGATGTGCGTGAAGTCCGCCTGACCGCAGACCGCGCCGGCTCACGAGTGATTGAAGGGGATGATGGTAATGTAATTTTCACTCACAGGCTGATGCTGACTTATTTACGACTCGCGTAGTGCGTTTCGCGTGCAAATCGGATAGCAAATAACTTGACGAATTCACCGAACCGAGCCTGTTAAATCGTCCACTTTTGTGGTTTAAATCGGTTGCATAATTAGGCAACGGCTCGTCTCTGCGTCGTGCGGTCAGATGAACCCCAACGTGGCCGCCCGTGATCAGCAATCCATCTGCCAGCAACTCACCAGGCCAACAGCCTGTACCAGGAAATCTGGCACACATTGCGGTTAAGAAAGTAATCCCCTGTAGCATATTACTTATTTTCTGTGATCCCCCCCCCCCCCCCCCCTCCCGACCTCTTTTGGGTGCCACGCGGCTTGCGGTTTGCGAGAGAAAGAGAGCGGGATAATTACGTTTCATGTTTGCCGCGAAAGGGTGGGAAGGAGGCGGGGTTGTGGCACGTGAAATACTTTGTCAGCCCACGGCATCGCATAGTGTGTACCATTTCACCGAGTTTGTTCCCTTCACAACAATGGTTATTGTTTGACCAGGAACAGTGAGTGTCCTGGTGGAAACATGGTGGACCCATGTTCCTTTGATGAATTAAAACGAATTCAGCAACATGCGCCCCCTACCTCCCCTTCCTCCGTTTCCAGCGACCACCAACAAAAGCCTGCTTGAACCCAGCGTTAACAGGAAGGATTTCGATCGGGGTTCGTGGATCCCATGTACACGCCGTCGTCGTGTGTGCGCCACGTGTTGGTGGTTCCCGGAGAAATTACCGTAGTACCGGTACCGGGGACAAGTGACCGACCGGCCGACATGACCGAAAGGCTTTCCTGCTTGCGGCGGTGGCGGCGACGGCACGGTCGACGAATTGGGTCAGCCGGAATGAGTCGATGCCTTCTCAACCGAACAGCTGACTTGTAACCGGAAAGGATACGCGGCCAGAAGTCCTACATCTTACTCAACGTCCCGCCGTACCCGTGATCCCCTTCCGCCGCTTTTCATCCTTTTTCCTTTGCGTCCTTAATTCGAGTACGTGTCCTTATGCGGACGGTGCCCTGCTGTAGTGGCCGGTGGTGACGAAGTCTTGGTCCCCGGCTCCATCCGAGTCGGCTAGCCCGGTGTCACTTTCGTTCCGTTTTGGGTTAAGGTTGGGTGGGTCTGGGTGAATGTAATTTAAGACTACGGTCATAGTTCACGTTATGATAATCCTGTGTCGCCCATGCCACCGTGTGACAGCAGCTGAGCTACGGGAGTACCAGCCTGAGCTGGGTGAAGTGGTTTTTGTGGACTTCCAGTGCGCCACGCTGGCGCTCCACTAGAGAGAGAGAGAGAGAAAGGGCATCTATCTTTACTCTCAGTTCTGTTGTCACGAAAGGTCCGAGTCCCAGGTTTTGCCATCTTCGTTGTACACTTCGCTTTCGATTTTTCATCCTGCCGTACGGACACGTGGGTGTGTGTGTGTGTGTGTGGGAGTGGGAGTGGTAGAAAGGACATGTTGACGGCCACCATCTACTTCCGGTACGGTTCGGTGAGAACTGTGTCAGCTGGATACTACACGCTCAGGCCGACACCAGACTGTCACTTCAGGCAAAAGGGAATAGTAGGACTTGAATATTTTCCCTTTCTGGATTGTACCCGTTGTACTTCGTCCCCGGGGAAAGCTCTAAATCAATCACGGCAATGGATTACTATGCAAAAGCAGTACCTCAAGCACTACATTGCCGTAATGCGAGAGGGAGAGAGTTTGTGTTTTGTTTTGGTTTCCGTCCCGTGAGATTGAGGAACTTTTGATTGCAAACTGTTTGGTGTTGGAATGGATTTGTTTTTCAACTTCGGTTCATCACTCTTTCTTGCCTTTCGTTCAAAACACTGGATCAAGCGAATCGCCTAGTGCCACCAACAGCATAAAGTCTTCATTTATGCTGCCCACGTTTCTATTGACCAAGCTCTATCGTGTAAAAGTGGTGTACTACTTATGCTCTAGACTGGCTTCTACTCGGGGACTCTTTCCCCCTCTACAATCGCATATAGCACCAGACGCGAGCATGCTATGGAATGCCATCTAGTCCCTCGACTTCGTCAAACATGCCACTCCCCCCTCCCACCTCCCACCCCTTCCAAATGTTCGACCATAACCTGTTTTAACGCTTATTTCGTCCATCGAATTGCCGTCTTCGTTGTGCATGCGAAGGGAAGCGTTCGGTATGTAACAGGAGAGCTAACTACCCCATTACAGCGGGCGAACCGGGTAACGGACATCGGGGTTGGCTGGGCTCGGACAAGATCCGATTTGCCGATAGGCCGAGCCGTGCGCCTTGCTGGTGCAAGTAGTCGCGGTCTTAACCTTTTTATGATGCTTCATGTAAAACATAATTCCCCCGCTCGATAAGATATCATCCACCGGTGCATGTAAATCATGTAGAACTTGTTTTGCGCTTGCACGCACTTGTGGCCGCGCGGTCGCCGGGAAGCTTTCCGCAGCGTACTTGCAGGTGTGATTCGAGGCTGTAAAATAAACCACCGTTGCTGGTGATGTCTAGTGAACCGATACAGTTTATGTACGGTGGATTTTCTTCGATGATAACTGTCTAGCAGTTGAACTATTGCCCGGTACTATCTATGGGGAAAGTGTGTTCCGTTCCGATATTTTGGTTTGGTCGTTTTCCCGCAAAAAAAAACCTAGTTCAGGCTAATGGCAATGTTGTGCGTGGATCGTACAACATCGAGATTCGAAAGAAAAGCTTCCCAAGCAGACAGACCAATTCACTAGAGGCATGAAGCCGAAAAGGTTATGAATTTACCATAACGACCGCCTATGCCATGATAATACTAGAAATGCATTAAGAACTTGGAAGTACCAAGAAGTATGGCTGTACTCGTTTAGATTTTATTCGTTGCCTTCCACGTGCCACACCGTGACCCATAGCTAAACTCATTCGATTCGAGCGGAAAATGTCCCCCGTTTCTGTGGGGATCCGGTTGGCTAACTGGAGCTGGGTTGTGCGGAGTAGAGATGAGATGCTCGACGGTGAAATTGTGTTTTCAACCGTTTGATCCTTTGGCAACGGAGAATTTGTTGATATTTCTTCCCCGTCTAACTCGGCCCAACCGTCGCGCCGTGGCGTTCCCTTTTACGCTCCCGTCGTTCCCGTCGTGGGTTCCGGGACACAAGGGCACAGACCATCGACAACGGTTGTTAACATGGGATCCGCCACATCCGGCGACCGGCAAGTGGAAAAGGGTTTTCGGCGGAATGGGCTTGATACGACCGACGGAACGGAAATTGAGCCGTTGACGTAAAATACATTACGGAAGCACTTAAAGCGGTCCGGAGGCTGCACTCCGCTACTGCCCGCCCGTATCGTCCGGTCGCACGGAGAACGGAACGGTCGTAACGGAATCGTGGCAACCCCAGCAGCAAATCCCAGACACCGCACCCCGAACCAGGCCACGGAAAACAATTACGTTCCATTTCTCGGTTTGTCTTTTGACGGTTTTGTGTTGGTCCGGGTGTCGTGCCGTTTGTTTATCCTGGCCGTCCTGGAAGAGAGGGGAAATGGAAATTTATGCTCCGATGATGTTCTCGGTATTGTCGCGCCGCGAGCACCACCTTTTTGTGCCATTGTAGGTGATAATGGTTGCTGCGGTTGCGGAGTCTTGGTGATCTATTGCGGAAAGCGCATAGCACGCCTGGCTAATGATAACCTAGCCGTCAAGAGTTCATCATTTCAGCTACCAAGTCGTTAGGTTGACTACGAGAACCTGGGTTCCATTTTCTACCATAATGTAAAGTGTGCGATAAAATAGAAGATGCTGTTGTCGGTGTCGTGTTGAGGAACTGTCGCGGACGGTTGGGTTGTTTGTTTGTCACTGACGGGTTAAAAGGTCCGTTGTCCTCATAGTATGCTGCAGGCGCTGTGTCGGACATGAGACAGCTGACCAAACTTTGAAGCCCCGCTCAAAGGGTCACGATGCTGGGTTTGAAAAAAGGTTCATGCTTGAGTATGTTGTGTGTTTTTTCTATCCGATTATTTCTTTCCGATCATTCGATGGAATTCGCATAGCGGGAGAATAGCGAAGGACCAGATTTCGGTAAAGCCCCTGGGGAGCAAATGTCTCGTAAGACATTGGACACTTCGGGGTCGTAGCAAGGATGGCTTTTTTGTGCGGGCATTCGCATGCGGGCATAAATGTGTTGGTGGAATTGCACGGTTTACATGTTGGGCTATGTTTGCAAATCAAACCCAATGTTTGAACGACATAGCCAAATAAAGCAATCATCGGCGGCGTGGGAGATTCTATGAATTTTCTCATGCAAATCATTCGCACATCAAACATGAATTGAATTTAAGGGAGATTTTGGGCAATTCGATGACCCGTTTGACCGGTCGTTGATATCATCTTGTTTGGTAATACTTTATCCTATATCGAATATGGCAATTTCCGATCGCGCTTATAGTAGTGATTGATCTTCAAGCGTGATGCTACAACCGATGCGAGAACTGGAAAGGATTCAGAGCATCATTTTGTTTAAATTTTCCGGGAAAAAGGAGAGCAGCGCTGGATAAAGCTCAAACCGTTTTTGATTCATTATACCAATACCAATAAGTAATTACCATCCTGGTTACCTATGCGATAGTTAGTGCGCGTTGTAATACATAAAATAGATGGTTTTTCTAGTTTACCTGAACGAGTGTGCATGTGTTTCTCTGGAACGATCTGTGTGATAAATCAACAGGAATTGTGCCGTTTCTGTTGTTTTCGTGCACTCACGCTATTGTTGTATTTCTAAAACTTTATTCTACGAATGGATTAGTATTTCGTGCCGTGTCGTTAGCAGTGTTCGCGTGGGTTGACTTTAAGACGAAATCCAAGGAAATTCCTTAGTTAAAGAACCTGCTTTTAGAAGGTATTTTCAGTGTTGGGAATCTATGGAAACGAAGCTAGCGTGTATAATTTGAATAATAGCCATTGTGTTTTTCTTCTTCCAGGTAATGGACCAATTGTTTTGGAGCATATAAGATGCTTGAAGATGTTTCTGGTAAGCTTTTTCCAGCTTCTTTTCCTTCCCTAAAACGATATGCACAGCACAATACCCCTTGAGTGTTTCACGTGGCGCCCACTGCCGGTGAGTGTTTTAATGAAAAGTACTCAGGCAGAGTGCATGTGGGCACACCGACAGCAATCTCACCAGAACCTGAACAGGCACATTACGCTCGTCCAGTAACACTTAAATGCATCCCACCATCTTTATTCTGATGTGCTGCTGTATGGGACTTTCCGGAACACAGAACGTCAATAGTCGGTTGAAGAGACACCGCGTTAACTCGCACGATGAGGACCTGTCGCTGAGTGCACTGAAAGCAAGAAAACAGGGACAAGAAGCTTTGTAGAATGTTTTTTTTCTCTCCCGTTTCCGTTTTTATTTACGGTGAGAATACTTCAGCGACGACAACGATGCTGTTGTTGCAGCAGGCTAAGGCTGTGGACATCCCCGGAGGGAGACGCACAAACAGTGAAAAGCACAAATTCAAATGTGCTGCTTTCGTGGCGCTCGTGGCAAACGGCATGAAATTTGTTGCAATGAGTTTGCTGTTAATCCTTTCGTGAGACCGGGTGCATTGAAGGCATTATACGGTGTTAATGTCGACGCATAAACAAGGTCTACCCAAGGTCTATCCCGGGACAAACGAGAAAACGTGAAAGGGTACAGGGAGGTCTTTTTCAAAATTTGCAGGATGGCATTTATGGAGGAGAACAATGGTTGCATTTATTTGTCATGAGATGCTGTGTTAGGATTTATCAATTGTATGGTGCCTAAGAAACTAAGAAAGGTCTACTGCATATACATGCATATATGTATAAGGACTCTATTGCCGGGATGCTGTACAAAAATTTATTGGAACATTTTCAGCGCACTGCAATTGATCATTAGTTCCGTGCGTAAATCCTACTAGCTAAATATTTATTGGCTTCTTGGTCGTAGGTCCTGGATGCGAATACAACGATGATTCAATCGTCTTTCAAATTCCCTGAATTGATGGCTACCTCATACTCTATCTTGTTTCGCCAGATCAGCTGAAGTGCTATAAATTGTGAGAAACAGTGCTACCACAATGAGTAATTAGATATGAAATTTCAAGCGTGCACAAGCATCTTCTATCAGTATTAGGAGTCAACAATTCTGAGAAACAGCCTTTCTTTCCTTGCGTTCCGTACTGTCCTGCTAGTTATTGGAATACTGTACGAGAATGTATCAGCTCCTCACACGATGATAACAAAGACTAGGAGAAGGCTTATTTTCGGGTGAAACCGATCGTGCTCATCTCGTGCATACCGAGCGGGGCCGTTGCCAGTTGGTAGGCCGCATGCTTTCCCGGAGCTTCGAAAAGGTACCTGCGAAACCTTGACGCAGTACCGAGTGCTGCCGCGTGTGCGGACGTTAATTATGCATATTGGGCGAATGGCTAGAGCAAACGCCTCTCCTCCCCGGGAACCGGTACCGGAACGGTACGCACAGTATTAATTATGCACGAAGCCGCAGAAAACTAGTGCCCCGTGTCACAAGTGTCGCCAGCCGGTGATTTCGTCCCTAGATTGTGCTGATGATGGTGTTCGGTGGACTCAAAATTTCAATACAAAAATGGCTCACCATGGCTCCCGGGTATGCCTGGGAGGTGTGGAGAGCCGGCTTGGTGATAGGTGTACGAGATGAATCTGGCAAACCCGGAACTTCCTCCCGGTGCGACAAAGGAGCTTTAGCCCGAGCTGTGTTCCCAGAAATTGTCACAAAACCCTGAATGAGTCATTGAGTTGGCTGTGGGCTGCAAGCTCCCCCCCCCCCCCAACCGAGCCAATTACCATGATTGGTTAGTCAGCCAGAGACTAGCTGCCTTATGGGTTATTAATGGATCGCTGCGGTACAGGGTACGGAAGTTTGTCCTGTGCCCGTGTGTGTATGTATGTGTGTGTGTGTGTGTGTGCAGCATACGGGGCGTGTTTCAAAGCGGACGGGTTGGTTTCTATTCAATCGATTGCACCATTGAGCATTCTATTGATTACTAACGAGTCTTTTGCCCGGCCTTTAATTATGCTGGCAACAAAGGAGCAGCAGGACGGTTTTTGGTATCGTTGGTTCCATGGGCATGGAGTACCAGTAGGAAGTGCGACGACCGTCCCGATGATTGACACATTTGTTTGTTACCCTTTCCCACCAAGACCCACCATAACCCGTTCTTCCTTTAGGTTTGATAATGCAAATTGGGTGCTGCACTTTGTGTGACACCAATTTTGGATCACACACCAAATCCGTGACCGGGACAATTCGGTCTGTCCCACGGGGGGGAGGGTCGCAGGAGTAGCAGCCACTACACCACCGGAACGATGTGCTTCGTTCCACTTCGCCACCGGCTGCATGGTATCACTATTGTTGTCGGCGCATCACAACACTACGGATGTTGTGGTGTTTGGTGGTGCCTTTGGTGTTGTTCTCGTTTGTACTGCAGCGGCACTTGGCCAAACCCGGCCTTCCATTGACGATGGATCTTTGCAAGCACCGATGATACATCATCTCTACGGTGCTGGTGATGTATGCCGGAGGCGGGGGCACAAATTATGGTCCATACACCGGTGTGTGTGCGCTGCGAACGTGTCCAAGGGTGTGAAACCATCCAGCCTGTCCCATGTGGCGTTCGGTCGTCGTCGTCGTCGCAAGGAAACGCTCGGTGAACATGACCTAGGGGAACGTGTACGTTGCATTGAAGCAGTGCTTTCGGGGCGGTTTTCCTTTTTAGTTCAAAATGTGTGCCGAATCTCTCGTTGAGGATGCGGTTTCTTTTATGTGTGCATCCTTTTAAAGTGTGCTAATTAAATACAAGAGGAAGAGCTCACAATTGGGCTGCACCCATGGAGATGTTGTTGAAGATTGTTCACTTGCTGATGCGCGTTCCTTGAAATTGTTGGCATGGAATTGTGTTTGTTTATAGCAGAAATGCTGGTTTGGTTGTAATGCTTTTAAATTTGAAGCACGGTTGCTCGCTAAAACAACGTCAAACACTCCACAATGAGGGAATTATGTTCAGGGTGGTTGTGTTCCGATGGAACCAAATAGTTTTGAGCGCAAAATTAGCCGCCATCCTGCTAATGGTGATGCCGCATTCCGATGACAGCAGCATTCCAAGAAATCCCCAGGAACTGCACCTTAAAAACGATCTCGCGCAGTGAATGCGCAACCGACGATATCGGAGATAAATGACATGTCGCTATGTTGAGCAAAGCAACACTTAACGCTCCGGAGAAGATTCCATCGACGATCGTGCAAGTCACGATCGCTGTCGATCGCCCGCCCGGGCGACTGGTTAATCCGGTTTAGCTAAGAAACGCGCGAGCGCCCCTTGCGCACGCCGTCTCAGTTCCTTATTTTTGCACGTCGTGTCGCGCGAGTCGCTCGATCGACGACCGAGCTGGTCGATTCGATCGAACGCACTTGATCGAATGCAGAAGGTGATGGAGAGGGGTCCGCAGTCAGTGGGGTGAGTGTGCGAAAAAGGAAGAGGGCGTTTCGCACCGGGAACAGCGATCGGTACGCCCGTGGAGTCGTCTGCACGTCTGACGGATGCAGTTAGTCCGGCTGAACCTCGGGCTGTTGCTCTGCGTGTGGAGGTTTGAAGTAGATTACACCGTCGCTCCTACCCCATCTGTCCTGTCCTGTCCTGTCCGTCCTCCGATTGGCTCCAACGACGACCGCACGCTGCATCGGTGGATGAGCTTATCTTAATTGAAATCCAAACCAGAGTGCACTTTGGTTGTCACGTAGCCGTCTGAAGTTGATCAACTGACCAAACGCCCGGTGGCGGCTTCTTGCGGGAAATCCACATCATTTGCATTTGCCCCCCAGTAATCCTGGGAGTCCATCAAAGGCAAAAGGCCCATATGCGTTTGACGGGGGGTCCCGCTTAATCACTTACACGCCTTTTAAAACAAACAGTTGTTATAGCTCGCACCAATTAAGGGACGGAACCGGTGGCCCCTCACTCTACACAAGCGGACAGGCGGACAGACGGAGCGACATCATCACACTCACGCCAAACGGACCCCTTACCTGACGAACAAGCGCTTATCTGGGAGCGGTTTGGATTAAGGGTTCAACAATCTGGATTAGCTGCTTTTTAATTGACTTTTAATGTTTGCCGAAGTACAAGAGCGCTGACATTAAGGTATTGAAAGGAAAGGAACGGTGTTGCTTGAAGAATTTTTCTCTGTTTTTATGGAAACGCTTGTTCGGAATGCCTTGTATTATCCAATTTATCAGTCCGTTCTCTTCGTACCGTCACGATCTTTGCTCGAAACGAACGAGTACAGTGAGCTGTGGCCTGGATGCACGGCGTGGTCGTGTGTGTTTCGGCGCATGATTAGAAGGCTCAAATCACTTATCATTACCCTTCGCGCCCCATTGCTGCACGCACGCGGCCATTCCGTTCGTTATCGTTATTGATTTGTGATTACACTGCTGCCAGAAAGCCGCCGGCCCTTGCCGGGTTGCAGGATCGCAGATCCTTGAGCCCGTCAGACGACCTCGCTTTGCCCGGCTCCCCCCGCCCCCGTCCCCGGGGGTGAAGGTGTAAAAATTGCATTTTAATGGTTAGTTGGTTTGCGTGACTGGCACACCAAGTGCCAGTGTCCGACAGACAGACCCAGCCGGTGAAGAGAAGATGGTGTGGTACTACTACTGCTGCTGCCTGCAGCCGAAGGGCAGGCGATGATTAAGCAGTTAGAAGAGCAATGGCTCGTTTGTGCGACACGTGGTTGGGCACGCATGGGCAAATGGAAGCCAATAATCACGGAATCACTTGGAATCGCTTAATCAATTACATCTGCCGCTCCCGGAACCACCGGTTTCACCTGTGGTGAGGACGTGCAAGGCCCCTGGATGGGAGCTGTTGAGCAGGGGGCGGGTTAAGGACCGGTTGGCTTCAGGAGGGGGGAGGGGACTGGGGCGATAAATAATTTTCCAATTTATTGCAAAACATGCTGATGAGGCCGGCTCGAATTCACTTCGAAGCGCACACACACACACACACACACACACACACACGAACTCGTACGCCATTTGGCATCCGTCATGCAGCGAGCATGGCCCAGTCAGGTGAAGGGGCGGCCAAAGAAGCCTCTTTACCTTGCAGCGGGGTCCCCATTATTTCGGGAGAACAATAAATTTCCATAAATTTCTACCATTGCCGCTACCGGCTGCTGGCAGGCTGCTGCTGCTCCTGGCGATAAAGTTTTATTTATTTTTTGCCTTTTCACCTGTGCAGTAGCAGCGCCAGCAGTAGCAGCAGCGGAATGCATGCAGAATGGCGCTGATGGTGGTGATTTCGGTGCCGGTACCGCTGCTGGAGGTGATGACTCGTTTGGCGTAACGAGCTTGCGGTTGTCACGAACGAATTGCTCCGTTTTCGTTTGAACAGTCAGCGGAGGAGGAGGTGGAGGAGGAGGGCGGGGAGGCGGTATGGCCCTTTTGTGCCTATAATTTACCAGCACCTTTGTGGTACGGTGCGGCGATGTTATGGTTCTGATTCCCGGTTCCCGGTTCCCGGCTGTGCGGTTTGGTGGACGTTTGGCCGATTGCTTTCCATGAGGGGCTTTTAATTAAATTCGTTCGCCATGATTTGTGCGCTCGCCATCCATCCGACTCCGGGCGGCTAGCCCCCCTCCCCCTCCCCCCTGATGTCCTTTGTTGAACGGTGTACTAATTCTGATCGGCTTCGGTGAGCGATGGCGAATGTTGGCGAAAGTTTACGATGAAACAACGCCGATTCCGATGCGGGTGAGTGTGATTTCAATCAGTTGACTTTATTGGCCCCACCCGTGGTGAAATGGCTCGTGTTGATTGATGGAGGGTACTTTTTTTTTATATTACCCGGCTTACCCGTCGTAGCTGCGTTACGGTGTGTCCTTTGGCCGGACTGGTTTGGCTTTAGAAAATGGGAAATTATTGATTCGACACAGCTACTAGTAGCCGTAGTTTGTTTTCGAGACCATGGTGACGGTTTTCGGAATCTCAATGTTTACTAGGAGTAGCCCAGACAGGAATATGTTGTGTGTAGGAGAAAATTTGGAAAATATTTGCTTAAAAATACAATCAAGCAATTAAATATTGAAAGGTATGTTTTCAAAAATACTCTTTTTGCGGTGAACGATTCACTATTTTTTTTGCTAAGATTAACATCGAAGTTTTTGAGAAACCCACTTCAAAGTGGAAAGATGCATAGAATTATGTAAAAAGTGCGATTTTTATTTTAAAAATGAATATCATCGTCAGTTTAACTTCGACTGATCCATTTTATGTTTAAAAAACTCTTAAAAACGATCAAAAAAGTGTATCAAAAAGCAAAATTAAATACCTTAGCTCCCCTTAACGATCAATCGTCAAACGTATAATGCAGATTTCAAATCTAGCATTAAGTAATATAGAAGAAGTAATATAGGTTGCACATGATGATCTAATATTCATGAAAAGTTTTTGTTTAACTAGACATTAGTTTGAAACTGCAACACAAAAGTTGATGATTTTATAAAGAAACGACAAAGGAGGAGCCTCAATAGTTTCTGTTCAGAAAGAGTTTCGTGAATTTCCCACAGGGTTACAGGTAAAATCAAAATAACGATGAAAGGTTCTAGAGACACAAAACTGTAGCACATGTGTGTGTGTGTCTACACTCAATCATGCGCATGCATTATCAATCTTAAAATCCTCTTACATTTGCTTGAGTGGCAGGCACTGAAAAAGGGATTCACGGACCTCTATAAAATACCCCTTTCAAATCATAAACCCCTTAACTGTAAAACCGGGACCGGGAACTGGAATGGAGTGTGATGGGGCAATAAAAAATTAATTTAAAATATATTTCCCCAACCCCTCGCCGCACCATCATTCGCACGCACACGCCGATGGAAGGTGAGTTCGCCTCGTGCAAGGATAATCATTGGGGCTGGGCCATGGTCGCTGATTTGTTCCTCGGTTTTTTTTTGTTACCAACGATGGATGCTGGTATCCGCGAATCGCTTCGGGGTGCTTTTAATGGTTTCTCCGTTCGTTCGGGATTCGCCTTCATGCGTTTTCCAATGGTGTTCGGGTACGATAAAGCTTCACCTGACACAAATATGATTTTTTTTGGGGAGGGGAAGGGGGTAGGAACAGACAGAAAGGTGAGAGGAGTATTGTGAATTGTTACGAGCGAGTAACGGGTTTTTAATGACTACCGCAGCACACCACCCATCATCCGTTTCGGGGGTCTCGTTCGTTATTCTGAGTTGTTCTGCGAGATCGCACGCCGTTGTCATGTTGTATGTGGACCGCCATAATCAGCGTTATGGGGAAACCCTCCTTTTCACAATGGATTTACCCTCGTGCCACTCCTGACAGGCGACTCGAGCGAGCGAGCGAGCGAGTCAGTCGGCCGGTTTGTATCGCGGATCCGAGGCGGTCCTGGAATCCTTTCACCGTCGATCGTTAAGCGAATATGGTACTGTTCAATGTATGAATATAAATCTTCGGCCGGGCTTCGATACGTCCGATGGTATCGTGTGCAGCGTTAGGACCGAGGACCGATGAGGTGCTACCGTATAAGGCATTAATTAAAATGTTCCATCCATCTGCGGTCGCATGATGCTGTCGAAAGCGATCCGACGATCCGCACGATCGTTGGAGGCGCTACTAGTACACAATGGAAACACTTTATGTGCGTTCGGCGCCGGAATACGAGACAAAGCGGAGAACAGAAGCACAAAAACAGAAAACCGAAACGCCTTCCTCCTTGGCATCGCCACCGCCACCCAACATCATCGTCTTTATGCTCTGTCTTGTGAAGTCAAAAGGAGCAAGACGAACGGCGAGTGGCGAGGGGCCGCGTGCTGCCGGCAGTCACGATCGTTTTGCTGTAGCATCATTGGGACTCAGGATGCTGTCATGCGCCCGTACTGCTGTTGTGTGTGTGTATGTGTGTTTGGCGGGTTTTGAGATTTACGAATCTTCTCCACAAACTTGAAGTTGACTCCTATCGCGTGTAAATAACAGCATGGCGATGGCACTTCGTTTGGTTCATGTCTTCGCTTGGCGGCGGTGACAATGGAGGACGGAAAGAGATAGTGTTTTTGGTTGTTGTTGCGATTTCTCGTATGCCTTGCATCATACACCGCTCCGAGTACCAGCAACAACCGAAAAGGGGACTACTGCGGAACGCCTTAAGACCTCGTTAAGTCAACACAACCAAGGCGCCAGGGGCCTTAATGCCTTTCTTACGCCTGGACAGCCGAAAATCCGTCGCTAAATCGAGCAATCAAATTGGCTTTCCATGCGATCTCTCGAACGATGTTCGATAATTAACCGGATCGATCGCCAATGCCAATTGGCTGCTTTTTCTTTCCCATGTTTCGTACCCAGAAATTCACACTCCAGTAGGCAGTGGTACTAGAGGGGACTTAACGGTCAATGTGGCAAGTGAATCCCGCGGCCATGTAGCAGTTGCCCAAGGAAAGCACGACGCCATGACCTTCCCTTAAGCCCATAAGTGTTTGCGTTGTTAATTGGTCCATAATTACAACTTCGCGATTCCACAACTGGCGACTACCAATTTATCGATCATTTACGACGTCCAACATAGCAGCCGCAGCAGCAGCAGCATCAGCAGCTGGTGCTGTTGCTGGTGCTGGTGCTGGTGCTGCTCCCGTTTACAGCTTCCAGTTTGGAGCCGGCATTTTGATGACGCGAGTCGCGACGTCGCGGCTGCTTCTTGACCATTTTCGGCTATGGCGCTTGGGAGTAATTAACGTGCTCAATTAAAAAGGCAGCCGTCAAGTGATGCAGGAAGCAGGAGAGCAGGAGCGACAGCGCGAGCAGGTCTTGCGAAGGTGATCGACAGCATGGTAGGGGGTTGAGTTTTGAGGTGCCTGCACGTAAATGATTAGATTTTATTTCTTCTCCCCGCAACCTGCACACGCTTTGCGATGGTCGGAAGCTTATCAAAGTGCCACGGGGCAATTGCTCGAGCGCAATGCTCTCTCGCGATGAGCTCGTGTATAAATCCAATAAAACTCGCACTCCATTACACTTTTTCGCATTTTATAATTAACGCGCCATGGTGGGCACGTGCGTCTGTAATTGATTTTTAATGCCCATGCATTACGACTAACTGCTGACCTGGAAAGAGCACGCGAGCAGTCGACGCGAAAGCCGGCGCTTTCGAACCCGCGAGACGCGTCGATGGCTGTCCCTCCGATCTCCGTTGCCAACACGGCTATGGGGAGAGGGGGCTCCAGCTGCTATACCATCTCCGATACGTTCCGCTACGGCATATTTTGCAGCAGCAAACTTGTTCGTGGAAGCGATAGTGGATAGCGAATCCGTCGAATGCTTTAGATTCCTCGATTGTCTGTGAGTACGGCTATGCACTGGACGGAATGCGAGATTTCCTTTTTTTCTCTCTTTCTCAATTTTTCTCATCATTTCACTTATTATCGATCGAACGATACCTTGCTGCCCTTTGAACTGTTTGGACAACGTGAGACCAAACCATACAAAACAACGTGGGACCAAACCATCGCACTACACACCAGGATCACCTTTGGCAGCGTGCAGATGGTAATTCCACCGTTTGATTGATAGAATTAAGCTCCGTGATGTGATTCTATCTCAGATAATTTAATTGATTACGGGCGCGCGCGTCCTTACACATGCCCGACCATGCCTGATAATTAGTCGCGGGTGCTGAGTGGCCAATGTGCTCGAGATACGCAGAATACGCTTTTATGGTGCTTCCAACAAACCGCCCCACGTCCAGGAAGGATTATGCTGCCAATCCGGGTGGAGGAGGAGATGAATGCAATTGCAATCAAGGGCAATTACCGGCCACCGGTGTCTACGATGTATGCTCTCGAAGAGCGCGACATCGTACTACTTATGTACGATACCACTGATGCCGGTCTGATTTGATTAACTCTTATCTCGAGGTACAGGTATTGCAGGATCCTCTGAAGCTCTGTATGTTTTTGTTTTAGGTTGAATGTCGCTTTATTTCCGCATTACATTTGCTCTGCTGTCTTGTTGACATTCGTAATGAAATCATTTCATTATGCAATGAGTACAATCACACATTAATTGGTTCAGTAATTCCCTTTTTAACAGCAGGTAATCAGGCATGCTAATGTTGATGCGTGTGCACAATGGCATACCATTAAATAGATTTAATTATGCTCCGTTATTGTGCAATGCTTGCTTTTGGTGATGATTGAATGTATAATTAAACTGTTTGCCTCATTGCTCAGTAAACAGATGGAATGTGAATTAATTAAATGGATTGATTTGCCCTCGGTAGAAATTTAATATTATCAAACCCCTTTTTAAATAGAAATAATTGTTCTACCATAAATAGGCCGCTTTTGCAACAACATAAGACATTAAAACATTGTATCACTCTGAACAAACCCGAAAATACAATGATGATTCTTTATTGCACATGGCTGATATCGATAGGAACATAATTTTCCTGTGACGGTTGCGTTATCGGTAGTGGGATCTGGAACATTATCGTTAAAATGATGCGCACTGAAATGCAAGATCACGATCGAAATGCTTACGGCTAATAGTTTCAGCATTTACTTTCCACGCTATGCAGTGCTCGTTATCCATCCAGTTCTGCTCCTGTTCGTGCACTCATCCCCGGTAGTCGCCGAGTGAGTGAGGACAAAATTAAAATGTAATTAATTCACAATCATACCTGGGTAGCACTGGGTGTACTGTGCACAGAAGATCGCCTCGGTTGACGTGCATTAAATCATCCCTTGGTTTCAACGTCCCTTCTTAAAGGGTTATGCTTAATGGGACAGCTCTTGCAGCGTTGCAACCCAGAGGCATTAGTGACGAGTACGGGAACGTTAGCATGCTCACCGTGGTGCATAGCCGGAGGGGTGGCTCTCGCTCTCTACTTTGTTGCAAAGTGATGTATAGCCTGTGTCGATGATACGGCCTACCGAAGCAAGAAGACAAGTCAGTCATCAAGTTCCGCAGTCGTGTCACGTTGGAACCGCTCTCGAACACGTTGTATGAATTCAAATGAAACTTGCCAGCTTGCCCAGTACGTGCGGTTTCTCATGCTCAAACCAAACGAAGTGCTTCATATTTAATAAGCTCTTGGTATGACAATTCTAAATTAGGGAAATGTAAATGAAATTTTAATTCACATGAGCTAGACGGCAAGAGGTTGATCTAAAAGGCCGAAACATATTTTTTACCTTACTTTAGCATAAAGACGATAACATGACTTCAAATGTGTTACGTAATGTATAATTACTTTACCCTAATCACCATAACTAGCACAGCACAAATGGATAGCATTGCATGGTTACATCGTTCATGAATGCGTCTTTTCCAATATCTTAACGACGGATATCCCCACCGTGCACAATGGAATGTTCACGAAAAAAGCAGCATCTGCTATACGATTTTCGTAGAAATGAAATAAGCAAATCTATCCTTTCGTCGTTACCCTCGTTCTTTATTGCTCTTTTTCTTTACATCCCGTTCACATTGCATCTTTTATGCTAGCGTACCATAGTGCTGTTAAAATTTTCCGTGCAAGTTATTTTATCGATTTTCGCATTAGATGCCACACCGTGGCGAAGCTGCTCTGTGTCTCGGATGTAAATCCTACCCCGCCACAACGAATCGGTTAAGCCTGTCTGTGGGTGTGTGGTCTGTGTTGTCACCAGTTTGAAGGTTTGCCAGTGTTTGCCAACACCGGTACCGCGAACGGTAAGCTTTTTCCCGTTTCCGGCTGTGGGTCGTCGGAGTTGCACATCCGAGTGAAATTTATGGCCGACGAATGCGAGGAATTATATTTCCGCTCCCGATTTCGCATTGCTGTGCTGCATCCAGCGTTCCCGGCAGGCACTCGCTGCTCATGGGTAAGCCATGATTTAGGGGCACCGTCGGTAACTTGCAAGTGCCAAGTGGCGAAAAATGTAATTATTTCGTTTTACGCTCCAAGCAGTATGCTACAATTTCAATCCTGTTTGTGTGGCACTCGTTTTAAATAAATTCAAAGTACTTGCCCGGACTACCAACGGTGGGGATTTGGTTTTTATGGAAATAGCTTTAAATGGATATGAAGCCAGAGAAAAAGCACGACACACACGTATACACCACATTCGTTGACCAAAGTTTGATAAATATCAATTTACATTAAGTGCAAGGAAAAGGACATATAAAATGGTTTAAATTGTTTATTTTAATTGTTTTTGTGGAATTATTTTAATTCCATGGCCAAGAAGGTCCTCCAGTCTTGGCCAGATAAGATATAATTATTGTATGCATTTCATTCCTAGGACTTTACTAACGTGACGCAGCTTGCAAAAATATGTCGTTTTTACTTCAGACAACAGCGAATATTTATGAAAGGTCTGTGCAAAAGTATATTTTCTATTTGAACTTTCTGTCTGTACCAACAATCAGGGTTTTTGCCTTATCCGTAGCCGAACTTTTTTCCGAATAAAACATTTTTATGCCAAGTTTATTTTGAATAATGCATTATGGACCGAGGAAGCATATCCATAATTATAAATAAAACCTAATAAACATGCTTAGAATGCAAATGAAAATCGTTGAAGGCAGAGCTCCATCATCGACAGATGTACCATCGCCATTGGATGGATTATTCAAAAGACGTCGCACGGCCTCATCGCGGCAAGGGAAATGAATAAATAAAAGTACGCCACTGCAGACGAGGCCCTGCGCACGGACTGTTCATTATTTTCCTATTTATTTTAAATTGGATTGAGAGGACAAATAATTAAGGGTGTTATTGTGTCGATTTGTTTCATCTTGGTTAGAGTGCAAACAGCGGCTCGTGCCATGGAAATGGCGCGTCGCCGTCTCCTGGGACCCTTGGTTGATCTATGAATTCTTACAGTGGATTAATGGCCTAGCCATCAGCTTCCGATGGGTTTGCAAAGGCAGGAAATAACATCCGGGTTCCGGTTCCTGGTAAGAGAATGCAAATGAGCTGGGATGATGGTAATGAGGATTTCAATAGAAATCATCGGATGAGAAACGCTTTTCCGAATAATTAACACAACAAACTATCCTTGCACCAGTCGCATCGTTTTATATAATTAATCTTTCTTTAAAAAATCGAATATTTTCAGACTTGGATTGTTTTGACTGGGCAAGCTACTAGACGGAAACCATCTAAAATCAATAACCTTCCAAAATGATGTATAGAAAGTGTAGTTCAAAGTTATTTGTGGTATTGAATTAAATAAGTTCGTTTCACACCTTAAACCCTATAGAAATAGCTCATCAATACAGAGTGTATCGTGTTCGGTGACCATTGGACTATGGATCAAACAAATATGCTTTCACCCTCCTTCCTGGGTGGAAAATCGATCTGACCGAGCAAACTAAGTGGGTCAGACACTAGAATGGCCGAACGTTATGTCCACTTGTGTCACACGACACATGCCGGTTTTGGGAAAGCAATCAATTTTAACGAATTCAATATGGTGGCTCACCAGAAATTACATATTGGCCCACTCGTGGTGCACAATGGAGGCGCCTGGTAGTATAAAATTTCGCCAAACTTTTAGGCTGTTGCCCTATTTGAACATCTATTTTCAATGGTTTTCTAATATTCCGATTGACCATTATACTACGAATGTGTTCCATATAGCACAAGTATGTACGGTCATCCTCCTTTTTTCATGCACTGACATACGATCTTACATGTTAAATTCAAAAAGCGAAACCGTGTTGAACGTAAGCTATCTAATTGATCTCATTATAATATGCTTTTAATTCAAAATCAATGACCTAGCTAGTTGGTCACTGCTTGGTTTGATTTCGATGCGTGTTGCGTATTCCATTTGACGACATGGACAATTTTGGTTAATTAAGCTGAAGAGTGCTCAACGTTGTAAGGCTCATTCTTGTTACTGACCATGGGATAGTATGGTTTATCGTTCCTACAGTTGTCATCCTAGGGAATCCTTATAAGCTCAAAAGCCAAGCATTATACCAAGTCACTAGAACAGCCCTTTAGTGCGACGTTTGCATGAGAACTATCGAACCGTTCAACCGTTCGCAAACCATAGTACGACGAAATGGATGAAAATGGAAGCATGTCTTTTTGCGTGGTTCTCCTTGCAGGTAAGCCACAGCCAATCGTTTGCTAACGATTGCAACCGATCCATCGTTGAACAGATAGAAGCTCACAAAGAGAATAGTTGAACGTGGCAGGGTGACAAAAGTGAAATGCTGCTGATGGCAAGCAGATGGCAATCGTAGACATATTGATTCCATTTGCGACCTGTCGTGCACAGTCACAGCACTCGGTTTACCTACCGATTTGTGGTTTCTTTTTTGTATTTTCAATTCTACCATCTACCTAAAGGCACTTTCTCTGCGGAAAATGTAAAAAACCATTCTGTTGACTGCTTTGCGAGTATTTTACTTTGCTTTTTGTGGTAAATGCAGCTCTTTCTTATCGATGTTTTGCGTGTCCGACTGTATTGTCGGTGGTCGTCGCTTTAAAGCCATATTCACCATCCTACGGTTACCGGTGGTACCATATTGCGCAGGTGAAATATAAAGGTGAACGGTATGTTTATGCGCCAAAACGGGCCAGCAAGCATTTCACTTTCACCGCAATGCTTATCAGTCACGGCCGAGGTGACTGACCTTCTAATTAGAGTTCTGCCCGCATTCGAGTATGCTAATAAAGTCAAAGACTGTTATCATTGTGGGGTTTAAACATATTTTTGGAATTTTAATCACATGGATGAACTCGCTAGCGTCTGTTTCCAAGATCCATCTCACGGGTTCATGTTCTACTTCATCTTATAACAAAATAACACGTAAAAAACTCGTTAGAGCTACTAGAAAGAAACACTTTTTGTGTCGGTTGAATGGTCTTATGGAGAAATTTGAAGCGAGCGAAACTATAAGGGAATAACCACCGCATAAAAACCGGAATGAAACTAAAGACGGCGAACGAACATAACCCTGAGCCGAAAAATACGGAAGGTCTAAAGCCACTCACTGGACTAACGACATATAACCTCCACAGCTTTCTCATAAATTTCTGATGAGTCAATGCGTCTGGTCAGTTATTTTTTCACGAACCTCACGCAAGTAACCAGTGTGGTTTGTTGGGGGTTTCTTGAAACTATGACACCGAACTTTCGAAGCAGGTAATCGTTGAAATTGCCCAAAACGTTAACATAGCACTCTGAGGTAGGCACATGTTGCGTGTTACGCGATGGCTAAGTGAATTACTACAAACGATATGGCCCTGAGCACGAAAAGTAAAACCTTAGTAAATGAATGCGTCGGTTAGTATTTGGAGCTTGCCAAAACGCTTAAGTAATCCCTCCAGAGGATTAGCGACAAACTGTTTAGAGAGGACACATTGGAGGTGAAAGTGATGCACTGTACTAATCATGTACTTTATACTACTTGTTAGTAGTCTAGTTAAGTATATTCTATCAACTTGTGTGTCAAATGTTTGACCCAACAATCCAGATAATCGATTGTGACATGGTGCAAGTAATTTACGCATTTGAATAGTACCACCACCTGTTCATTGATTGATGTTTAATAATATAGTTTAACGAGACATCGTTCACGACGTATAGCAATAATCAAAGACGTGTCTCAGTACTTTGAGTTTGGTCGTCGATTTAACAAGCTTGTTGGCTACATGTATGGCATGTAGAATTAATTAGAACGATGAGCATTCCCTAGGCAGCGTGCATCCAACGTGTTCAAGTCCAAACCTTATGTGCGTCCAGATTTAACGGACGGTCTGCGTGTCGGTACGGTAATGGTAACGTTGGTCCAGACGCTCCATAAAAGACCATTGAAGTACGCAATGAGGGTGCTTGGTGAATTTAGTTAACTCGAGCATGATGATTTCGTGGTCAGCTGCCAGATAGTACCCCATTTGAGGGTGAATAGACGGAAGCACCGCACAAAAGAAAAGAATGTTTAATGAGTGATAATGTAGATGTAGATGAGATGGTAATGCTGGGTCCGTAAAGGATATGCTGTAGGGGGATATTATCTTCTAGATTGTGTATCTAATCGAGCATCGTCCGTTTCCGCTTTGTGCTTTGAGAATGTTGCATGAAGTTTGATTCTCCTGAGTCTTTTTGATTCGTCTTGCATTCTGGTTAGCTCAAATCAACCCGCAAAAAAGATCATTTTTGAGATGAAACGTACTTTTGCTTCCCTAATTGTCTGTTATTTACAAGCCATTTCTGGGATTTTTAAATAAAGTTTGTTTAGCGCTTCATATAAGGGCTTTAACATTAACGAATTGAATTCTCCCACCACCACTAACATCGAGCGTGAGAAGCATCCGCAAGATAACTAAATTAATACTACTATACGCAATGATGCTTGCCATCACATGGGGTGCCACAAGTCTTTGATCAACTATTGCGATCTGACGAAGCGAGCTTTGATGAACCGCGTGACAAATTAGTCTCTAATAGTCGCCCGGTATGTCTCCTTGGGAACGATTAGTGTGTATACCATGGGTGACTTGGATCGGTGCTTTGATGCGTGTCGCTCCCTGTCAATTATGGCTACAATCGTATGAGCAGGTTTCTTGGCTGAATGCTCAACATTGCTACTGTGGCCAAGGGGGCCGTGTGTAACTGTGGGAGGGGAATGTTTTCTCACGGTAGACTTTGCCAACAGCTACATAGTAGTAGCATAGCGTGGCCGCGTTGGTAAGCAGAAGAAAAACATGTCGCTCAGGGCCTGATATCTGTATTTGCGATCGATAAGAGATGCGTTAACTACTGCAAGTAGTGTTAACGTTCGAGTTCACGAAGCGGACACACGATTGTATTGCGTCAATATTGACTAGCAAGTCGTAGATGGCGCTAATACAATTATTATGCTGAGCAAGTATCTCCGGTGCACGGTTCAAGCAACATCTTTCCGAGCATGGTTTGTTCTAGGCAACAGCAACAGCACAACAAAACTTCCTTCCAAAGTTCGCACCGTGTGTCCTCCCAGTCGCTTCAGCCGACAACTTTTCAGCCTTCCTCCCATGGAACGGTTCGGAAGAAAATTGAAAACATCGCACCCAGCACAGCGGAGAACGGACGGGATGGTGGAGAACCCGACGAAAAATGAAAGGTCATCGTCGGCAGACTGACGCAGGCCTCTTCCCGCTCAACCGGTGGCGCTCGAAAGTTTCGCATAAGTTGTGCTTCGATGGAGATAATGCCCATCAGCTGTTGTGTGACTGTTGCCGTGGTTGGCCGCCCACCGTGTTCTGAAGTGGTGGAGCTATAGGAAAAGCGAAAGGAAAATTGAGGAAAACAAACGACTAACTGCTCGTGATCATGGCGCAGCAGGACGGTACGACGCGAGGGTGAAATCGGAAGCAGCTACATCCGGTCACTGGGAGGAATATGATGTGGCATCTCTATCTATGATGATACTCCCTGGCCGGATGTGATCAATTCAGCCAACGGACAAGCGGCAACCGTCCCAGGATACCCGATGATGCCCGCTTGAAAGTGATGAACTGGAGTGCACCGGATCCTGCCATCGTCCATGCAGACTCTTAAACCAGTGTGTGTTTGCTAGTTTGTTGATCGTTTGCCAGTAGATGGGCAGGATGAAAATATTTTCCGAAATTCCAAACACATTGCCTTCCCATGCTTGACATTATCTTAATTTTTTGGATAATAAAGCAGAAGTTTCCCGGTTCCAATATTAAATAGGTTGCCCGGTGAGCAAACGTATGCTAAATGGTTGGCACGAATACGGCACGTGGAAAGCAGGAACCAAAACGAAATAAACCCATCGATCGATCGTTCGCTCACTCAACTGTGAATTCAATTAGGATCACTTAAAAGTTCCCATGATTTGCATTAAGTCCTTCGATTGGGTTTCGCTCATCAAAATGTGTCATCTCTGTTCACGACGAGGCGAACGCACGTTGAGACGAACACTTGTGCGAATGTGCGGGCTCAACTTCGTTAGCTCGCCGAAAGTTGGCTCTTTGCAATGAAAAGGATAATTCTACTGACTTTATTCTTCCCTCGTTATCGGAGGAACAAGTGACTCGTACAGATGGATCAATGGCTTTTGTCCTCGAAACGAACAATCAAATGTTTCCTTCGTGTTTCCGTGCTCCGTGCGCTATCGCCATCTACCAAATTGTTTCCGTTCGTCGAATTGAGACCGTCCGTGAGGGGAACACAAGGGGGAAGGAAACCCATTTTCGGCTATCTCGTTTACCCGGCTGAACGACTCATTGCTTGCCGAGAGACATAGGTTGATTGAGTTATATTATTCGATTTCGGTACTTCCGGATCGACCGGATCATAGACTGAAGGCTATGCGCGAAAATTGAGTCCAGCAGAAGGTTTTTCGACAAATTAAACAAGAACACTGGTTAGCTTAGAAGGGCGTTTTTCGGGTATATCTTTTTTCTATTCTATCAGACTCTTCTATGCCCATTATAACTTAAGACTGATTAAAGACTTAAACAATGCGATAGAAGATTCTAAGAAGCCGTTTTTCCAATTACCGAACGAGTATTAACCTATCAAACATTCTATTTTAGTGCTCACTACGAATTGCGAGAATTGACTAAGCTCTAGGCTGTATAGCTTTGCATATAAGGGACAGGTTCAGGTTCAATTATCAACAAAAGTTCTGTTGCATGCTACCGATCCGATCGGATATAGCTACGCATTCCGGTTGACGGCATGATTGCGCAACGATATGGCGCAACCATCCCTGAATGCGACCAAGCGTTTGTGGCCGTGCGGCAGGCCAGCTGTTCAATCGACTGCAAACTCGAGCCCAGGGTCACCGTAGGATGATAGCAAACGAAGCGTTCATGATACCGTGACGATGATGCATGGAACCCGATTGAACCAATGCAGCAAACGGAGCGCTACGCTACCGACCGGTGTGTGTATTTCGAACACAAGTACACACATTATTGATCACACCGTCATAATGCAACCGATAGCGGCAGCACGTGCCACATCAATAGCTATGAGTTTCGATGGGCGCTCATGTGAACCGAAATCCGCATCACATCTGGGTCCCGGGACGTTCAAAGGACTCGCAATATCGTTCGGTTGCATGCAAATCGTTTTATAATATTTTCATAAATATGTTTATGAATGCATCCGGATCGCTCGCAACCATGACCGAGACATAACAACACATATTATCGCAACAGCAGGCAGCGGTTGCTACAGGTTTGTGTGGGCTTGTGCACCTTCCAGCCCAGCCCTGACCCGTGGCAGGAAGCTATTAAGTCAGCCAATGTGCCGGGCTGCTAGAAAGGGCATCATTTTCTCAGAGGTCCTCACACTGCACTGGGGGATGGCAGGACGATAGCATCATTCGCGCCGACAGACGTGTGCCCCAAGACACATTGCACTTTATCGAAAAGCTTACCTTTCGCGCGAGCATGATGATATGGATCGTGCGGGCGTGAGAGGAATGTGTAAATTGCCACCTTTACAGCTGCACTTTGCCGGCATCCCCGGTAATTTAAGTAAAAACCTCGTCACGAGCCACTTGTTTGGGGAGGTGCGGGGGGGGGGGGGAGGGTTTCTCGGGACTTTTCTGGCCAACAGGCAGCATGCCTTGGTATGATACAATAATTGGCTGAAAGCATTCGAAGAGATAAGCCGGGTCTTAGGAAGATTAATTAAAACGTTGCATGCAAAGCCGCGTACCAGGGCGCATGCAGACATGCCTTGCCGATGTTCCTTATGAAGGTTGCGCGGTCCATCGCAAACCGCGTAGCTTTTTGCGGTTTTTGTGGCCTCAAGTCCTGACACCTAATTGGATGTCTAAGGCTCGGGATGGATCAGCGTTGATTTACTGCCGCACTGTTGCTCGGTGTGCGCTCCGCACATCAGTCGTTTAAAGAACCCGGTGCTTTGGCTGAGTCAGACATGCAATTACTCGTGTCCGTTGGATGCAGACGGTCATGTCTCGATTTTGAAGGAAAAGTTAAGCTTTTCTTTGTATTAACTCATCAATTGCTCTCTCTTTACTACTACTTAAGTACTCTAACTACTAAGTTTTTGGCTCAATCAACAGTTTCTACAGTTGTTCCGACACATCCTAAATAAGCTTAGTTCATATGTTTTTTCTTCACGGTAGAATCAATTTCTATAACTATAGAAAGTTCTCGTATAGAAATAATAGTATCCCTAACTATGATTACTTAACAGCAAAACCTCGCCAACACTCCTCGTGTTACAAATGAGTAAAAGCTCATTCGTTTTGTTGACATGCCCAATAAAAAAAGCAGTAATTCCAAGCTCTCTACACCAGATCCGCGGTCCAACTATTCCATAATCGCTGCCGTCATCTCTCGTGCCACTGGAGCATTGGCCACATAATCGTGATCCATCATGTGCTAAATTTAAGTTAGTTTGTGCGCTGCTATGCTTACACTTTATCGGATTACTCATTTAGAACCTAACCCAAGGCATCTCGCGGCACCAGGACTGCAACGTCCGTAAACTCAATCTTGTTCGGTTGTTGAAGCGAGCAGAAAAAGTGCTTGGAAGCAACAACAAAAAAAAAACACTTGCTTCTACCAGACCATCCGGACCATTCGCCACGGTCTTCTGTGAGCCCGTTTGGTGTTCGTCGTACTCCGTTTGATGAGCGAGGCGCCCAGGCCAGTGCACAAGAGCGCCGGCAACGTCGAGAAAGTCATTTCGCCTGTTTGCCTGTTTGAGGGAAACAGGGAAGTTGCGTGAGCGTACCACGAGTGAGTGAATTGGGCAGCAATCCAAGGATAGTGAAGCTCGGTTTCGGCTTTTGGCAAGCTTCAATAGCGTGCACCACATGCACACCGGACATGCCACGCGTTTCTTGTGCTACCGATCAGTCATTTAGTTTCATCTTTCGTCTGTCGTTTGGTGCGCTACGGTAACGTAATGCTGGTACATTTGGACCGTGTGCTGGACAGAAGGCAAGCGAACCGTACGTTTCATTATTCATGTTCCTGTTTCCCGGGCCCGGTTCGATAGACGACACACAATATCTTGAACATGGCGGCACAGCAAGAGATATGGCACGGTGCTCTAGCCAAGGCGAACCACCATATCGGTAGGCCGTATGTAGTATGCTGTCGCATGAAGCGTGTCCCAAAATTCTTTGTCGATACTGGTACTCGGTTTTTTTTCCTCTCCCCTCCTCTCCGTTGCTAACGCATAACAATCGTCCTTCGAGGATGCTTGTCTCGGCAGAACCATGGCGACTTTACTGGAGGCATAGTTTCACGTTATGCCGGGTATAATTCCACGTAATCTCATCTCGACATGGGCCATAACTTTTGAAAGGTGTGAGAATATGTGTGACCAAGCGATGGTAGGGTTGGGCGGAACACAGCGCATTGCGAGTGTCGCCAAGCCAAGAGTGGTACGATCAATATGCTGGCACCGACCGGACGAGCACGCAAGTTCTGGCACACGGTAACGGGCGAGAACGATACGTTCTCCTTCACCCGCAAAGCCACACCAATCGTTGGAACCATCATCTCGTCACATTGAGAATATTGGGAGGAATAGTAAGAGTTTCAATAGAAAAACGAATGTCAGCTGTATGTTGGCGTAACGTTAGCTGTATAGGTATAGACCGAACATACACAATCCACGTGTCCTACGATTGTCTATCTATCAATCCTCACATTTGGGTGGGAATTGAATTAGGAGTAATCAATTAATGGCCTTCGCAAGCAGTACCATATAGCCAGCAGGTCTGTTTATGATGTGAGGTTGCTTAAAACAGTCCATTCAGCAGCTGTTCTCCAACGATGAAATGAGTAATTTCCTTCGCTTACTGGCGGTACACTAACGCGAAGCATACAACGGACAAAATGAACACGATAACACGACGACATTAGAACGATAGCATCAATACATCTACTCGGCTTTGTTTAGTTTACATAGCGGCCACCATCAAGACCTTCTCTCACTAAGCAGATGTAAACAGAGGTTAGCAAGACTTGAAATAGCCCCGCGACACCCTCCACCGGTAATGATGAAACACGGGATTCTGCGTCAAAAAATGGGCCAAGGTCCGTTCCATGACACCCCGGCTCATCACTACCACCATCTTGCGCTTTCAATTGATAACCATAATCAATGCCATGTCTTCCCGGAGCTATTTTTGTTCATCCAGCATCAATGCCATCCAAACCAGCAACAAGCATCACCCACTCAATAGACGAGATGTGCCCCTCGATGTAATATTGCTATCCTCGGTCGTCGGTGCCGTCTTCGTGTGTGCGACGTGGTTTGAAGAGAGCACCCCATTCCCCATACCCTTCTGTAAAAAACGGGCCCTTCACATAAGTCGACACAGATGGGCTCGTCCGGTAACAGTTTTGATTGCATAAATAAGCTAATATTAGCCACTTTTCGGTTCGACAAGCTGGATTATTGTGGTTACATCCAAACATACGATCCCGGTCGGTGATTATGTTAGGCGGCTGGATCGAATGGAGGTGTTCTTCGTCTTCAATCTGTGTTTGATTGTAGGAAGGCAGCGTGTTAAAATAATCGAAGAAGGTAGTGTTATATGCTTTTCGTATTCGCTACTCGCATCTAAAAATAGCATATTCACCATCAATATTGATTTCCGTTTCAGCGTTTTGTTGTCAAGGGTTTATCCGATAATCCGTAAAAGTTTTAATGCTCCATCCGATCAGTATTAGAGCTGGGACTTCTACTACCCTCAATGTCACAGCGTCCACTTGACCGTGAACTATTACTGTGTCGATTGCAATGGCGCTCTACTATACGGGACTTAACCGAGCCTGGACATAACTTCAGTTGCCCTTTTTGCCACGACGCCATGTTTATCGTCTCGGATTCGCGAAAAAGGGCAAAGTTGAGCGGTGACGATCAACTTCAAGGACCGAAGGACCCGGCTTCCCGGGCTAAGCAATCAGCCTTTTGTGGTCACGGGTGAATGGGTGATACTTGGGAAAACCCACGCACACCCTTGCCTTTGCTAGACTTTATGGTGGTGGCTTCCTGTTCCTGCTTTGTTGTCTATTTAATGGGACACCTGATAATGACGACCGGTCTAGCAAAGTGTTGCGTTGATGTTGTTGTTGCTGTTGTAAGCGAGTGTGCCAAAAATAACCAACTTAGTTTGATAACATGGGCATCATCTTTCGGCAATTAGTAGCAGATCAATGTTTCTCGTATGAAATGTATCTTTGTTTTGGTTCTGGTAAGAAAGTAATCACCTTATATTGAGTTAGATGCCTTCTATTTTAAACTGAAACAAACATGAAAAATGTAATAGCATTCCTGTACTGGAACTTGTTTCTTTAATGATCCTGAATTCTCTTTAACAAGTGAGTTTGTGTTACTCATAAATAGCAACCTTCCAGAAAGACACAGTCATTAGAGTCGATATTCATTCACCATTCCCTCGGTGCGTTCCGGCCAGATTTGCAAAACAAATAAACCGTCAAAAGTGATGGAAGTGATTGGTTCCAGGCAATCTAACCTTCTCCCCCTCAGGTTACCTCGTACCTTCCTGCCCAAGAAAACTACTCACCGGTTTCCAGTTTCATTGATTTTCACACCCATCTGACCTCGGAAGCAGTATACCGCAATCGTGTTTGACATGACTCCGAACCCGTATACCCTTGCGTTTCCGGCCACACCATCAGGCCCGTGTTTCGTCTTGGTTCGTCCCAGTGGAACACGATATCCAGCACCGTGTCTATTCCGTGCTATGTCGTGTGTTGGTTCCCTTTTTTTCCTACCTACAACCCCTGGTAAGAAACGACCGAGAACGAGGAGAGAATCCAAATTCCATCGAACAACATAAATCCACTGCAACCCAACCCGTGCACTCGGGTGTCTCGTCTTTTGGGGGTAGGTCAATGTGTTTGATTTTGACTAAAACCCGATCAAAGTTCAACAACCAAAATCATTGTAGTTTACCAGTTACCATGCTTGCCAGCATTGGGAGGTCTTTGGTTCGTTCGGAATCTGTTGCAGCCACGGCCAACACGCAGCGGGTGGTGGTCCAACTGTGTCTGTAGGAGTCGGTCGGTTGCTCGGTAGGTCGTCACCGTCAGCTCGGAATTGCAAACGACTGCAACCGAACACGGGACTAGAGAGCGGGGGGTCAGCGAGTGCAGGAAGAAAGACATCAAAGTCCGTCTGTGACAGTGAGTGTTTCACGAGCAGACGGAGGGCTTTAAGTACCGCGCCGGTGTCTCTACAAACGCGTCGGAAGTGCATCGGGCAGGAACGGTCGTTTGCTCAAAATAGATTATCGATTTCGGGTTCCGGTGAATGGGTCTCACCCTACGGCCACCACCACACCGTTATTCCGCTTGATCCGTGTTTCCGAATCGTTCCGGTTTCGAACGTTCGATGACGAGTTGTGAAACGATTTGCAGCATTTTTGCAGTTCAATCAACTCTTCGGCGCAATTTCGGAACTTTCTTCATTTCCATTTTCACCAAACAATTGGACACAGTTGCCGCCGACGCGAGGCAATGGAGTTTTTCGAAAGACATTTGCTTGCAGGAAAAGCTTGGTGCACCATAACTTGCTACAGATAGATCGAAAACTTTGCGTCACATGTGGGCATGGGACAACACCGCAACGAGCGTGCGCTTCTTAGGGCATTGAGAACTCAATCGGATGCACCGCACCGTTAGTATACTTTGTTTGGGCGGCGAGTTGTTCCCCAAAAAACTTAAACACAAAGACAGCAGCAATATTGCTACAAGCATAAAAGCTCTTCATCCGTACCATCCGTGTGGAGGGAAAATGAAGAAAGTTTTTCCGTCGTATGACCGTCTCTCCCTTCCTGGGAGTCCTTTTTTATGCGTTTCGGTACGGTGTGCATGCGTCTCCGGAACGATGCAATGCCAGAACTTGGCGATTCTATGATTAATCTAATCATTGAGGTGCCGAACGAGGGAGTATCGCTAGTGGTTTGCTAAGAATGCAGCACATCTTATCATGCTACTTCGTTTCCTATTATAATGGCCCCAACGACATGCGAGAAGGATGGACCGCGGTCAGGTGTGGTGCTGTACACGAAACCGTTTTTCAGCCTCCTTCGTCCAGTTCGGAACAAAGGTGTGTTTGGTTCGTTCGCTCGAAAAGTTCGTCTTTATTTGCTACCGACCGACTGAATGCGGGACACAACGATACCGGTATCGGCCTTCGTGGAGGCACGGATTCCCGGACAAATTTATTAGCTGGCATGCCATGATGGTTAGTCGGGACTGATGGCCTGATGGGAAATGTGGTTTCTGTTTTATTGCTGCGGGTAAAAGTTTATCATTTGCGGTTGGACCGAGCAAGTTTTCGGACATAATTAGTTCGGTTGAAGGATTTCAAAAACCTGCGGCGTGAAATTCGCCGGCGTGTGACGGCTGTGGCCACTTTGCTGAACGCTGAGACAGGTGCTACCGGAAGATGGAGTCGCCTGATCGGTTCGATTCGACAGGACGAGCTCAAAGTTCTCCATGAACGTTTGATAAAATGCGATGTTGGGGAAAGTTTTGTTTTTGCCTTCGACACAAACACATCTGGTGGTGGGTCGCCGAGTGAAAGCGGCTGCAAGAAGAATTATGAGTTCCAAACGGCCTCAATTTAATCACATTTCGCGCACCCCTCCTTCTTATGTTCAATAATATTCGGTTTGATTTTTCCCGAAAAAAAAAACAGAATAAATCGGAGGATCGGCTAAAAGGAAGCCGATTTGTAAAGGAAGTGAAAGGACCATTGTCTTTGCCAAGAGTTGCTCCGAATTATACGCTTCGCTGACTGGCGACTGGGTTAAAGGAACTTTGATAAGGGAACGACGACCGCACAAAAAAATGGAAACCAATTTTCCAACCACCCGGTGTGAGGTGGTCTGCGCGATCGCCATCATCACTGCACAAGCGCACGTTCACGGTTATTGCTCGTGAAAACCGTGTTCTGAATTCCGCGATGGCGTGCCGGTTCTAGGTGGTCGAAGATTTGGTTTTGTTGAAGATTTATGGAAATGGGAAAATGTTCGCTCCCTCCTCCTCCTATTGTGACACTCCATGCCCATCCATGAACCCCGTGGAAAGGGTAAATATGGCCAGTTACAGCTTGCGTAGCAGTAAATCATTCAAAATGGTTACCCACACCGCAGCACCCAGTCGCTTTGCTTTGAAAACAAAATAGCGGCGAAAATCACAATGAACGAAATGGCAGCAATGGTAGCTGAATGTGGAGGGAACAACAGCGAACGCAGGAAAGAAAAAGATAACAACGAATGGCCGACTCCCAACGGTGGTCTGTATTTTCGCCAATAAAGATGTTGAGGCAGACCTTTCTGTGGGATTCTTTGCGGAATGTGTGGTTCGCCCATGCGAAACGGGTATTCGCTTTGGTCAAATAGTCGTTTAAGCTTTGTTGCTTGGATTTGGATTTCGTGCTGCAACCGTTCCGTAGTACGTGTAGCAACTTTAAGCAGCATTCCTGTAGTCTGCCTCGAGGGTAACAAATTGATTAATCGCTCCGGAGTTCAGCTGTCAACTCGAACAAAATCATTCTGGAGAAACAGATATTACCGTGATCTTAACACACTAACTTACAGCCGAGCATCCTCGAGTCTTGTCCATGCCAAAGATTGATGTAGGAGGCTACTAAAAAAAGAAACTTAAAAAGAAATTTAAAAAAGAAAAGATGATAATGTACGTAAATACCAGTGAAAGAGTTCCGAAAACCCACAAATTGCCCTGTCGAAATCTTTTACAAAGCAAAGCGTGCCCTCTTGCTGCTCTCCTGTGGCGGAGGGGGTTTTCCTTTTTAAACTCGAGGGTTTTCCCTTAATCTTTTCACCCCGCATCCCGCACAAATGGAACAAGTCGGTGTGGTATGAAGAAAGAAGAGTTGCGTTGGTTCCAGTATCCAGCGAAATCCCCGTACGACCGGCACTTCAATGGCATCGCAAAGAGCAGAAATGGCAGGGGCGACCGGCGGCCCAAAAACCGTGCGGCGGCCCCACAAAGCAAGAACCGTTTGCAAAGATTTAACGTCCCCGGTGGCGTTGAGGGTGGTGGTGGCGCTGCGTGTTGTTTGCATTCAAGGTTTAAGCTTAGAGGATTTGCGAATTTTCTGGCCGAACGCCCGCAGAAAACACCCCTTAAATCTCAATAACTTTCATCTTCATTTCATTCTGACCCGGAGCAGGGCCAGCAGCAGTACTACCAGCGGCACCTACGTGGCCAGCAAGCACCTGGCGGGGCGGTGTCCTTCTATCGTAAACCTTCTCGAGCGTTCTCGTTTTCGTTGAGTTACTATGAGAAAGCGAAGGTGAGGCTTTTCCTTGCAACAGATTCAACATTCGCCTACGTTCAACATCCACATCCAGAAAGAGAGAGAAATAGAGCTGATTCGCTTTTTAGATCCGGCCCACAGATCCATCAATGATTTTGCTGCAAATATTGGATCAATTTACACTAGCTTGACGCAGTTACTCCGTGTCGATGCTGCGTGACATCAATACACGGACACGGATAGGGAGCTCAATGGGGCTGTTACGCATGTAGAACAACGAGTGGCAACGGTGGGCAACACATTTTCATAACACGCGTCGTATTAGGTTACCTGTGTCAACGAGCTCTGTGTACTAGCGAGCAAAAGGAGCAAAGACGCTTTAGCTGCCAAGGTACCTGAGGGTGCCCGGAGGAAACATAAATGATGCTCCATGTTTGCACACGTCTATGGGACCGAGTGGTACTCGGTACGGTAATTGTATCATGTTCCTACTAATGAAGTCGAATGTCTGTCGTGTCTACCGGATTGAAGCTCTTTGATGTTGCGCTACTTGTTTCATCTTCATGTCCACGAGTGCCTATGCATGAAATTGAAACGCGAATGAATCCCGTTCAACGATATCCAAAACCGATCAATCTGGTGGAAGGTAATAAACTGAATAAAGTGGCACCGGATGTAATTTAGATTGTTCTTTTATGGGACAATTGCCACTCCTACTCACTGACCAGCGAAAAGCGTGTCGTGGATCATGATAAACCACTAATAGCCCGCCAGGCTTCGAAAGTGTTGATTAGTGATTGATGCAATCCAGTGGAGCTACTAATCCTCAAACCGTACCCAAATCAAACGAACCACCAACATACCCTTTCCACTAGAGCCGAAGGTTATGCTGGTTCACCTGGAATGGAAAACCACATCCGAACCGCAAAAAAGCGTGTCGCGGGGTCTCGTTCATTAGCCGTGGCCACACGGGGCGAAAATTTGCGCGCAAATTTGCACATTAATGCCAAAATGTTTTCGCTTCGTGTGGCAGGGGTAAAACCCCGAAAATTTATGCCGAAATGTCAAACGTATTGTTTTCATCTGTGTTTTGGCCGCTGAAGTTGATTTCCGAATAAATTTTGCAGTTTTTAACGATTTTGTTGCTGTTGCTGTTATATTTATATTAAAAATGCAAAAACAATACGAAAAGAACCTACATTTTCGTAAATAAAGCGTTCGATAGCGTCAAGGGTTCAGCGAAAAAGTCCGCGGACGTATAAAAGTTTGACAGCGTGTAAGGGTTAAGCGAAACCGTTTTGGCATTAATTTTTTCGTTTGCGCTAGAGTTTTCGCCCCGTGTGGCCACGGCTATTAAATTAATCTGTTCCGTTCTTTAACCACACTGGTTCAACACATCAGTAATGGGCCGGTAGTGGTCGCATCATTTATTTACTCTACCGTGTATGTTGGGACCCACTCGTACGTCACAAATCGGCACAAATCCGGTCCCATTTCGTTGAGCATGAAGCGTTTCATAATTCACCGTCATCTCATCAACTATGCTCCGGAGTTAGTGGTTTAGGCAATTTGTAAACTTAATGAAATGAGCCGCCTCTTCGGTTTGCAACGTCTGCATAATTAAACTTCCTGTGAACATATCCTTACGGACAGCAGCCCAGCAGCAGCTTGTTGCCAGTCTGGATGGAAACTGAATACGGTGGGCATTCCTAGAGAAAGAGAGAGAGAGAGAGAGAGAGAGAGAGAGAGAGAGAGCAAAAGAGGGCCCGGAACGGTGAAACTCAGCCTCTTGATTTGGTTCGTTACATTACAATCGTAGTAATACTGCTGCTAGTTCCGTCAGCAAAAGGGAGCTCCCATCGTCAGTGGGGTTTGAACCACAAAATTAAGAAGGTTGGTTTTGAAAGATGCTTTGAGAGTTACTCCGAAATGCTGATGAAGTTTTGGCGGTTTGTTGGAGTGGAAGTTAGTGTGGTTAAGATAGTTGCGACGATAGTTTGTCATCCGGAACGAAAAGGAAACGGGCACGATTGACTCTATAAAAAGGTAACGATGGTAAAATTGTTGCGCAAAATTCGCGAGATTCTTTTGCGAGTTTTAAAACTCTTTAGTGCAGAAAATCTCTTAGCGCTTGAATATGGATCATGGTTAAGGGGAACGTAAAGACGTAAACTCTCCGAAATCAGATTTATTCGTCTCGATCTTGGAGCAGAGATACATTAGCGTCCGTTTCTATTTGATGACTTCTACAAATTGCCATCGACGTATCCAGATCCTAATTTCATTCTCATTCAGCTCAAATTCGATTTCGAATATCACTTTCCATTTGCGACGTATTACTGGCCACTTAGCTGCTCTCTGTTCCTATTATTGTGTTAAGAGTGCTTCACCTTTTTCCACGGAAAAGAATGTTCCGAGTGGTATCGTGAAGCAGCTAAGATGTTATCGGTGCCTCAAAAGCACTACGTAGGTACGTATGTTAGAATCTCTTTGGCGGTCTCAAGATTAACATTTGTAGTAGCGTAATTCAGCGCGTGACAAAATGTTGTGTCCGCATGGTTAATTATCGGCTTATTTTTTATGCAAAAAAATTGGTTATTTATTTATGATGAGCAAGGATTTGCTAACATCCTGGTCCACGACTCTGTCATAAATTAGCACCAGAATATTCGCCGCATTTACCTTTATCGACTAAAAAACCCCTTGAATGTTAAAGCTAACCACTACCGGAAGGATTCCCTAACGGCACAACAAATGACGCAGTTGCGGTTCATCCAATCCGGACGTTGCCGATTACTTTAAGAGATTCCAACAAATCCGAACCATTTTCGTGTCGGCGTTTGTCTTCGACAAGACGGCATCCAACGACGAAGGTTGGAGGCGAAGGCGAAGGTCTTTGCATGTCCCGTAGAAGAGAGAGCGAATGGTAGCGGCCCGATTGTACGTTTCAATGCCCAAATGAAATGAAAACTCAATCAAGTGAAAAATTAAAGAAGATTGTAGCCCGGAACACAGCGAAGCTGCTGGTTACTGGCGACGATGGCGCTGTGCGAAGGAAACCTCGTATCAAAAGGTTCCGCGAAATAGAAATGGATTTTTCCCTTCATATCGCTGTCAGGTTCTTGGGCGGTGATGGGGAGGATCGTAGGGGCGGATCATCGTGGCAGGACTACGTAGGAGTAGCAATAGTAATACGAACGATATTGCGCCCCACGGTGGCAAAGTGAATGGTTTTGATGTGTATGTTTTAAAAAGGAACGTTTGAAAATATTCCTGCCTAGGAGGTAGGTCTGTTGACAAAACACAATTTAATGTAGCTGAAACAAGCGAAAAAATGGACTGTTCAAGCATGGCTGCCGACGAAATAATTTCTTGTATGCTCGACCGTGTTCTGCACCAAATGTTTTTACCACTAATAACGATTCGTCAATAATGGGTTTAAATGGGCTAAGCATTTCCATCCACCTTCCGTTTGAAATTTAACCTCATTTTTACCAAACTGACGAACTTTTGAGATGTTGACCCAGATATTCCCTTGCTCTCTTTC
Organism: Anopheles darlingi; assembly: GCF_943734745.1. Taxonomy (NCBI): domain Eukaryota; kingdom Metazoa; phylum Arthropoda; class Insecta; order Diptera; family Culicidae; genus Anopheles; species Anopheles darlingi. The sequence goes on along the minus strand of NC_064874.1, from coordinate 20,174,793 downwards.
CAGGTAATTGAAGAGGAACATTCGATGCTCTTGTGGTAAGGAATAGCTTAGCCAACCTAAAGCATGGAGCGAAGCAAGCAAACTGCTCTTGGAGCAAGAGCGAAATGATATCAGTTTACGCGAGCTTTCCTTAACGGGGATGAGTTTATAATTTCTTCCACTTTATCCTGCAGCAATTATTTCGCTGCGCTTTTTTGTGCCATTGGACTTCTAAAATACGCCGTAGCGATGGGCCATGTTGCGAGAAAATAAATTGGACGCTTACTCAGTCAATTTCCGTTAATAGCGGTTTTTTCTTCTTTGCTCTCTGCCTACACTAACACGACAATGTTCCGTGTAATCTAATGCGTGACAGTTGCTACAAGTCCCCTCACTGAGAGCAAAATGGAGATTTTTCTACAAAAAAAATACCCCTAAACGGATGCCAACCAGGCCAGTTACAGCGTCCTACCTAGTGCGGAACTGGAATCTGAACGGTTGGCACGGCGAAACAGCTGCGATGGGTTGCGTTGGGCGACGGTCGCCGGCCGTGTACCTTTCACGGAGGTGCCAAAGATCAGAACGCTCAGCCCACTGGTGGCTTGGGTGGCGTTAATTATGCATATCTGACGAATGGTATGGCAAATATGCTTAACGGTACCCGTTGCTGCCCCACACACCGTATCACCGTGGGATCGTTGGCGTTGGAAAGGCACATAAATTATGCACATGATGGGTTGCACATGAAACCCCGATCGAGCCGCCAAATCCGATGCCACCCCGCGATGATGGTTATTTCCGTGACGGTGGGTTCCCGGTGCCCACGATCTCCCGTGCGTGTGTGCGTGTGAGTGTTTGTGTGTACGCCCACGTCGCGTGTTGCTTTGGGCAAAAACGCGTTACGGATCCGCGGGCTGCGGCATGAAGCTTAATAACGTTATTTCAAGCTGTTAACGCCTAGCAGTGAGGCCAAGGCGCAGGGTACCATTCTGGACTGGCCGCTGTTTATCTTCCGTTTCAAACCCCTCCCCCGGTTCGTACCAGGTGGTCTGGCCCATGTAGGGAAGAGTAGGTTGGTCTTCAGCCGTTCAGCGTATGCCGGTTGCAGGGAAACAACTTAATCGTCCGATTTTTTTTTGTGTTCCTGACCCTCCACACAGAAAGACGTATGCCAAAGTGATCGTTTTATGTGTGTTGGCCGAGTAATTGAAAGCTGTCATCTAATTCCGAGTTTTTACTTTGTAACAAATCGATCAAACAGCGAGATGTTCGTCGTGGTTTTTCTCTCAACCATCGTCACCACCGACAACGCATCGGTTCGGTGGCGTTGTCGCATCGTCTGGCACTAGCCAGGCCTTATTTCACGCGATCGATTGGAACGCACCATAAAATAGTGCTGAAGAGCTCCGGTAGTGGAGGAGATTCCGACGATCCCCGCACACACAAACCACGATCACTGTCCACCGCCGTCGAGCGATCGCCCGCCCGTGCGACTGGTTAATCCGGTTTAGCTAAGAAACGCGCGAGCGCCCCTTGCGCACGCCGTCTCAGTTCCTTATTTTTGCACGTCGTGTCGCGCGAGTCGCTCGATCGGCGACCGAGCTGGTCGATTCATCGAACGCACTTGATCGAATGCAGAAGGTGATGGAGAGGGGTCCACAGCCAGTGGGGTGAGTGTGCGAAAAAGGAAGAGGGCGTTTCGCACCGGGAACAGCGATCGGTACGCCCATGGAGTCGTCTGCACGTCTGACGGATGCAGTTAGTCCGGCTGAACCTCGGCTGCTACTCTGCGCTGGGCTGCGTGTGGAGGTTTGAAGTAGATTACACCGTCGATCCGGCCCCTTCTGTCCTGTCCTGTCCTGTCCGTCCTCCGATTGGGTCCAACGACGACCGCACGCTGCATCGGTGGATGAGCTTATCTTAATTGAAATCCAAACCAGAGTGCACTTTGGTTGTCACGCATGGTGGCAGCAAAGTTCTCCCTCGGTCCGCTGCTCGGTACTGTTGCGTCTTGGGGAGAAAACTATTTAATTTACATTTTCCCATAAAGAAGCGGATGAGCGTTGTAGTGAGCCTTTTTTATTATTTCCTATCCCGGTTACGCTCTACCTGCTTCTCGCTCGTTCCCTCTCAATCTCCTGTTGGTTGTGGTGCGCTTTTAAGCAAATTGCTTTCTTCTTGTGCAAACACAGCCCCCCCATTATGCCATTGTCGGCGGCCGACAGTTACAGGGCCCTCAAATTTGCATTGTGCATTTAATTCAATCAATATTCAAACATCGACCAATGCGCTATCCATTATTCATGTTGTTGCCACCGAAGAGCAACAACACGGCACGGTTCGAGAAGCAACAACAGCAACAACAGCGTGGTCCCAGGTCCTCGAATGTGACCATTTTGCGCGACGGACGATGGTGAGGGCATCAACAAGCTACAACATAAACAAAGCAGTAGGAAAAACACGAACCGTTTGCCTAGCTAATGCGGTATAAGTCTTCAAAAGCAAATGTTACGATCAACCAATAACATTGTCAACATTGGTAAGCCTTTGGTGTGGCGAGAGTACCGCCCAAATTGTGCATACAATTAGTCCTTGATTTAGAGTATTAGAGTGTACACCGTGCCCAACAATACTGCCACTATATATTATTGGGTACGCGTCACTCATGGGTAGATGTATGGCCGAACACTAAACAACAGATTATTGACGCCCCAGCTACAGCT
>NC_064874.1:20152091-20167091 GCF_943734745.1 Anopheles darlingi | reverse complement strand
TACTGCTCGATGTGCTTATTAAAGTAACAATTGCTTTCGAATGTAAATTTATTGTATCCAGTGGTTAATAGTTTAAAAACAACTAGGAATTCACTGGTTAATAGTTTAAAAACAACTAGGACACTGTTCGATTTAGATGGAGGCGCATGGTATTCAAAGACTTAATTACTTATCAAAGAACCAGTAATGTTACTCAGAAATATTTAGCTATTTTTAAACACTTCATACTTGACTGACTTGTGTTGATGTATTTAACATCTACCAAGATTTAAAGGAAAATACAGAATTTCTTTATCCTCCAAAAATATACGCTACCTTCCAATGCTTTGCTGGAGTAGACTAATTAAAAACTATGAGTTCATTTATTTCAACTCGGCACGCAGTCTGACTCCATGTTTGGCAAACCAGAACGAGTTTTTCATCGCATGCCAACTTCTACTTCGTAGAGAATGAATTCTAATTGATATCAATAAGTTCACTCCCTTCCAGAGGATGTGCCTATGCCAACTGGTTGATTACGCTTTGCTCGCTTCCTTTGAAAAATGAGCGGTGTGCCAATGAGAATGCCAAGAAATTAGAGAGGGCTATGCCTTCTATCCTGGAGTCGCGTATTATTTTTCTATGAAGAATGGTTAAAGAACGTGAATACCAAACAGAGGCAAATAGGAAATGATTCCCTGGTAGTTGTTTCCTTTTCCGACTAGTGGCCAACACTCTTTTGCATAATCAATGATTGTCTTGCACCACTCGTTCGTTCGTGTTCGCTTGGCCATCTAATTGAGGCTTATTGATTTCTCATTCAAAAAAAAAAAACTTTCATATGTCGTTATCGGAGTTGTTTGCGAAAATGAACTCGAAATTCAGCAATCAAGCTTCTCGGATATTCTTTTCGAAGCACATCGAACAATTGCAACGATTTCAGTTGGAAATTGAATTTTCGAAGCATTCAAGACCTACGAGCCGTGACGTGTAAATGAAGGAAGGTGACTAACAAAATCCGAATACAGAACACGCCAACACAAATTACCTGTTCTGCAAGTCAAAAGCATACAGATGAAAAGCTAGAAGCTATGGACGTTACTAGCAGAGGTCACACCACCATCCATGGTCGCCCGTGGCAGTCGGTGCGTGTCGATCCCGCTGGGAAACGGGAAAATTATTTCTGATTGATGTGGCCGTGAAAGGAAAAGAAAATAAAACGATCATAATGGAAGAAGCCGAACGAGAGAAGAAGAAAAAAACCCACGAAACAGATGAAGAACGATGCAAAATGACGGAAGTGACTGAAGCAAAGTGCTGAGAAGTAGCAGAAACAAAAGGGCGGAAAACATGGTTAGGGGTTTTGCAATTTTCCTTCGCTCACCATTCATGATTCACATTGTAGGTGACAGCCTGCCTTTTCTGGGGTTAAAGGACGCTCAAGGTTGCTGGATTGCAGCACGTGAAGCATTGTGAGTGGGAGGAAAGGGACTATGGTACAAGGAAAGGAGAAAGTCATTTCAGTCCCTTCCTCGGGGCAGAGAACTGAAGAAACCGGAACGAAGCGCCCGTCCACCATCGTCGCCCTATCGCAATCTATTTTAATAAGTGAAACATAATTTGCTGATTCCGTACATTTTGTAGCCCTGATTGGTGCGCGGCAGAAATGAAAATATGTAATGTCATACGCAATGGAGCAAGCTGGGGGTACAGGTCAGCTCTGCGGATTTCGCACTACGGAGCGACGAGGAAAATTAATGGTAAATAATTACGCAGCAACTCGAAATGCTCGTCATGGAATAGGTTAAGCAAGAGTTTTACCACTGATTTCATGAATCTAGGTTGACAGAGGCAACTGAGCTGGATTTGGGGCGACTGTTGTTGTTGTTGTTCTTGTTGATATTTTTTATACTGATCCACTATTTACTATAATTGTCTCAGTATGAAAAGCGATATTGTTTATTTTGGACGTTAGTACTCTGCGATGGGTACTATATCAATTTATGCGACTAAACAGTAAAAACCGTTGTATGTCAAGAGCAAACTGAAAAGCTTCTTTGGACGCATAACTTTCAATCTCCATATTTATATTCCCTAGCACTTTAATGTTTGTGCGAATAGGTCCAAATGTAATGTATATAAACAAATGCCATTAATTTGATAACATAAAAAGCATATTACGAAGGCAGAATAAACTAATGAGGTAATCATTTAGAGTTTCACTTCAATCGGAGGGAATACTCATGTTTTCGCATTAAAACAAATAGAGCGCAATTGAATTCAACCCAGTAATTCCGGCTGGTACGCTTAAACCACATTTGAGCAGAGGTGCCTCCGAATGCTGTACATAAAGCTCCCAGCGGTCCTCGGCGATGGTGTAGAAATTAAAAATTCAACAGGAACAATGTAGTAACTAATAAAAAACTCATTTGAAGCCCAATTCTACCGGGAGCACGCGGACGACGAGACTGAATACCGGTGGTCATCATCTTGTTTATTGTTTCAATTAGGATTGGAAATTAGTGCCGCAGCTAACAACGCCGTCGCGGTATCGGGCTCTCCCTCGTCCGGCCAACCATTCGTTCGCGGTCCCTTCACTTCATTGTCCAGCGTCCTTGACATGTTGCTCATTATGTGGTCAACGGAAGCGCGCCTGACAAGGGTCAAGCGGTAATAAAATTATTATACCGACAGTTCGGAACGCCGGAACTTTATCAAACAGGCATCACCGCAGGGCGGGCAGTTTGTTTTCACAGCAGCTAGCGCTAGATTGTGACGGGGAATCGTTCCATCTTCGCCTCCGATGAAACGCCTTCTCATCCGATGCCAGCGTTAGCGCGGTGTGCAAATTGTAGACTCTATCCACGTCGAGTGGGCGAGAGGCTATCGGTCAGAAACTGTGAAAAAGCATAAAAGGTCAGACCTTGATGGAGGTGGTCGTTGCGTCCTGTCCGGAGTGCTTGAAAGTTGACTCCACCTTCCGGAATGCCTTCAACCATCGTTTACGCTTCCCGATGCAGGGTGCCGATGAAAACTCGGCGAGATTGGAGATTAAAAAAAGAGAATAAACGGAACGCTCCATCAGCACAGCAGGACCGAATGATGTCCAATCCTTGGTGGAAGCTGTGACTATCGGTTGTTTACCAGATAAAATCATCTCGGTTAACGTTCGAAAACGATTTTGGATTTTTATTTATACGGATCAACTCACGGTTTGATTACTGAGAGGCATGCTCTTCAAAGAGGCTTCTGCGTTCGCTTGAGTCCTTGTGGCTGTGGTGAGCAAACACCGAGTTTGTGTTGTACAAACATGTTAGAGAACTTTCCCAGAAATACCTCACTGAGCACTCGCGACGGCGTGTGTTTTGAACGAGTAACACACTTGTGATTAGCCTTTAGCTAGCATAAATAGGTCAACAGATTCCTTTACAGTGCCCAGCAATATCAACCACCATGCGAGCAGCAGGCTAGCTACGGTCCTGCATCTCAAATATTGCAGTTTGAGGATAGTTTTACAAGCTGCCTCCGAGGGCAGCATCGTAATTTCATTCTCTTTTCCGAGAAGCAGTCCAGTCGTTCGGCACTGAAAGTGATCCGGCACATCGTCGGATTGACAAACTTTATCTGCATTCTTCCGAGCGAACCGCCGTTTCCCCCCTCCGGCTGCTTGTCGGCTTCTGATTTCACTCAAGGGATGTGACCGAGTTAACTTTACGGGATCGCATGGACTCGGATCATTTCGGGTTGGAGAGCAAACCGTTTGAAACCGGACTTTGTAAATGACACCCAGTGACATCCAAGAGAGATCCATGAGCACACCATGATGTCAACCAGTGTGTGCTGGCAATCACTTCGTCAAATGGATCCGCCACAAGACACCAACCCCCTGCATCTGCCCTTCCCCTTTATGTAGGTACTTGGATACCAACCCGAGCTATAATATAGGAACTTTGATTGAGTCCCAGTGCTTCCCCATCGGCATTGTGTAGAAGTTTATGCTGTAATGTCAAAAATCCCGAAGGTTAACACTCGGGCATTAACAGGGAAATGAGCTTCGCTTTTGTGTAACCATACTCAGCATACGAATTTCAAAACCATAACCCTATTGAACATGAGCGCAAGCTGGGTGAGATGAAGTATGGCTAGCCTCTTGACTTTGAGTGCATCGCTGTGTATGATTGCACTTAATCATCTCGTTGATTACCATGAATACGGTGCCATTATACACGCTCCAATGGGCTCAATTTTGCGCAAAATCCATGCTTTGATGATCTTATTGAAGTTTGAATAATCATTAGCTTGGTATGAAGAATTGACGTAGCCGGTAAACAGCTCATGTTAATTACTGTTTATACAGCTCTCGACATTGCAGGAGAGGATGTCGCTGGTTGTTCAATTAATCAAGCTGCTTAATATGAAAAAATGAATTCATATAAAATCTATATATATAAAAATGAATGTGTCTGTCCGGATGTCCGGTATAGACTCCGAAACTACTGGACCGATTGACTCCAAATTTGGTATATGGGGGTTTTTGGGGCCGGTGAGTGCTATAGGCATGGTTAGAAACCCCCCGCTACCTTCCTTCATGCCCTTCTCTAACACTTGATTGTTAAAAACATTCATTACTCCGCAAGTTATGAACCGAATACCATTAAAACTTGCACAATTGTTGATGGTCATCTGAGAAACTATGGGACAAAATTTGGTCTACATCGGATGAGGGGAAAGGGGAGCTTCCATACAACCCCAATCCTTAAAATACGTCCCAGGGCAATATGGGTATCGTTTCCTAGGTTTTGATGGTCTCTAAATAGGTTGGTTTTATTTAATATCCTTTAAAGTGCTTCTTTCACCTAACCACCACCACCACCCTCCATTCCGTACATCTTGCAGAGCAGAGTGATGGGTGGGAAAGTTATATAGTTGCGAATAAAAACAATGGAAGAACGAGAGAGAGAGAAAAGGAGAGAGAGAGAGAGAGAGAGAGAGAGAAAGCGATAGAGAGAGAGAGAGAGAGAGAGAGAGAGAGAAAGCGATAGAGAGAGAGAGAGAGAGAGAGAGAGAGAGAGAGAGAGAGAGAGAGAGAGAGAGAGAGAGCCTGCGGTGGAATGATAACAATGGGATCGGCAACGCTGCAGAAATCGTTACCATTTTTTATTGGTGTGTCTACTGTTGGTTTTAATTTTCTTAACAATTTCTTAAGTTCAATCAAGTCATTAGTTAATCAAGAAGTTGCTTTAAGTTTCACAAGTCAATTTACTTGAAATAATTATAAAAACTCATTCAGTTGTGAAGTATTTGAATTGATCAAAAATTATATTAATTTTTGATTATTGATTTACGTGCCTCTTATCATTGACGATTTTCAACGTAGCGGGTTATGAATGGTAAACGATCGGAATTGCATGCACAAACATATAAAGGAGCAGTAACCGAATAGTAATAGAAAACAATACCAACATATCTATCAGGAACGGCTTGCGATTGGAATGATTACCCAGAATGTCCGAGAGAGAAGAAAGACCCTCGATCTGATCGATTGACGTTTGAATAAATTTGAAGTGCGGTGCTTTTAGTTATGATCTACCATGTGACTATGTAAATCATCGTAGGCTGAATACCGGAAAAATTGATCAAATGTGTCGTATTGTAATGTTGTTGACCCATACCACCATTTGAACTTAACGAGCTATGTGCAAACCGAACACTAAAGTCAAAGTATTTTATAAAAAAAAACTTGGGAAAATATAATTCGTGGTCCCAAATGACATCACTTAGCCCGAAAGGCAAAGCCTTTAAACTCAAGCATCATTTTAACTTTCCAGTTCATATTTACAATCACGTCGCATCTCTATTCCCAAAATCACTAACAGACCTAACTATTGATTTGGTTCATTGATAAATCGAATACGACCAAATGATGGAATAAATAAAATAATATCTACTGAAATTTTCAAGTTTCTGTTTACGATAAACCCACGACCCATCAAAGACAGTACGAAGTCTGTCGGGGCAGCTAGTTTATAATAAATATCGAAACATGTTCATAACCGGTATCGAAATCGTTTTTCAATTGTTGCGAAACACTGTACATCGTTTTGATATTTTTTTATTGGTTTCATCAAATATTGGATCTCCATGACAGCGCAAAAAAAAAAACAAAATTTCAATAACAGGCATCGCGTTTCCTTTCGTTTTCCATTTGCGAGTTATGAAACAGCTTATGGTAATCATTTGGTGCTGGTTTAAACATGCCAAAATCAATATCCATTTCGGTTATTCAAGAGTAAACATACATAAAGTCGTTGCGAAATGAATATTAAATTAATGTTTCGTGTTTTATGTTTTGCAATCGGCTTCCATATTTATTCGCACGCGATCCATGATACTACCTGTCAGTTCGTACTCACAGCCACTGGCGGACACAGGTGAATAATGTTTTCCACCATTGCACTTCAGTGAAATGGATGTGTTTCGAGGGTTGCATTGCTGGTGACAGAGTGCAGCGGCCGAATGCAATCATAGCGCTCGGTTACGCGCAATCTAATTTCGCTTTCGATGCCAGTGCAGATGCATACCAATCGGTTTGCGGTTGATTGACTGGCCAAGTTCGGTTTGGGAACGTTTCACGGTTTGCCGTCCGATAGCGAATCCAATTTTGCGCTCATCACAACAAAAGCCTTTGGTGAAATTTCAATATCTGGTGTTGTTTTGATGTTGATCCGTTCGAACGCATCATTGGAATCTGCGGTGTTATTTTACCATCTCGACTACGAGTTGAAATTGCACCGATGGACATGTCAGATGCATTCTTGTTCATGTGAGTTCAGGTTACGGTCAAATTGTGTACAAACGACCTATAGGTCGCTAGCAAAACTAGTCTAAACAACACAGATACGTTGCAGAATATCATAGAACAATTACTGGAAGACGCAGAACAGCGAATGGCGGTCGGTTAACAGTTGTTCAAACAGCGAACACTCCTTACCACGTTTAACTGCCATGCTGGCGGCTGATTCATACGACTGCCAATCGGGAGTACTCTCGATCGCACACTCAACACAACATTATTCCGCTAATGAAAACATCAACCGCGACTACCCCTGGAGGATATATAGTACTATCCACCCTGAACGCGAAACCAATCGCTACAGTAAAAGGGACAGTAAAAGCCGGTACAGTAAAAGGGACAAAAAAGCACTGCCGGTGCTGCAAATTGGAATTGGAATGCACTCCTCTCCGAAATGCCTGCTGGCCAATTTATTTCTATTTCGCAGATTAAAGATCCTTTTCTTTGGCTGGGGCATTTGGACCGAGCTGTCGTCGGACAGGAAGAGGATGTCGCACACACGTTAGAGCGTCACTGGCCGGACGATGTTCGAGCGATTGCTGGAGGCTTAGCGGACCGTGAAACTCTCTAATTACGGTTACGCTCCATTCGAGCAGAGATTGATTAAAGGATCTGTGAACTGATGCCGGAGGTCGAGATTGGTTTTGTAATCCAAGCGATACTATCAAAGGCGAATGGCGAACTTTAGCGGTGACCTTAGTGGAAGTGAGTGACAGGTGCCTGATAGCAAAGAAGGGTGCATCGGAAGCCTACTGAGCTGGAAGCGTCGTTTACTGACGCCAATGAAGTGTATGCTCCGATCTGACAGCCTGACGATCGATCACTGTAGCACTGCCTTCTTTGTAAACTGCAAACTGCAATTTCCAGCTTTCCAGCCCGGCATGCATCGACCTGTTATGTTCTATTTGTGCAGGATGCACAAATGACTCACTAAGGCATCCGGAAGGGTCACCTGTATCGAACCCTTTTTTCCAATCATAATTTTAATTTTAAATCTTCCCCTTAGCTCCAGTTGTTCATGCGATGGCTTCAAAGTATGTAACTCGTGCCCTCAAATGGAGGAGATGCAGCACTACCAAGAGGGTTGGTGATCAGGCGGATTATCCTTTCATCGGTAATCTGTATCTGCCCTGTAGGAAGTGCATCACGGTGACCTTTCAAGTAATGAACCCGGGTTTTTTCAGAATCAGATTAATAGATTCGTGCAGAACAAGGTTAGCTGCTAGGTAAGCAGATTGATTTCTTAGCATTGGCCCTTCAGCATGTCACAAGTGATTTCATTTTATCACCGGAAGCTCGTTTGGCGAACGTTCCCCCGTCGACCATCGACCATGATTGAGGTTTCGTGCACGGTTTACCCGATTTCGACGGCGCTTTTTTTATTGAGCAAACACACGAACGCACTCCCTTGTCCTACAACCGTACTTCATTGGGTTTTCCCTTTGAGCCAAGCATTATTGCTGCTGCTTCTCGGAAAGGACTCGCACGCGCGCGCGGAGAGCCATATGTGCGGACAAACAGCCCACGGTAGCAATCGTGAGCCGTCTATCAGCCTAGGCTTTTCATCTCGCATGTCACAACGCAGCATCAGCATCACTTTGCCAGCACTGCTTCAAAGTTCATTTCATAAGGCACGCGTTGTGAGCTCGTGGCATCTGTAGACCACCAAGCATGTGGAGCATGGTTCGGGTGTATTCGGGCACCATTAAGGATGGCCATAATTTAATTGCGCTATAATTCATGTTTGGGCGATTTCATTTAATGGTTCCGGGAACATCTCACACTCTATCGAATGGGTTTGAATCTCGTTTGATCGTTGTCTTTCGATCATAAATCTACTTTTCCATCAACTGAGATGTCTGAAAAAGGGTGGTTTAAATATATACAATCATTGCCGTAGAAAGCAATAGCATATGTTTGTCCAGAGAGTGCAGTATGTTAGGTTCTGGTCGTTACTTACTGCATAAATAACGAGCAAAAAGAAATATGAAAAAAATAAAACATATTCTATATCTTCCATCACGAAGACTGCAAATTGAAATAATAGCAAAATTTTATTCGCACAAATCAAAGCAAACCAATATCAGAATTATGGATGGAATAGAAATAACCGGGAAATTCTAGAAACATCAATAGTATTCGTTTCGAAATATTGATGTTCACAAACTTAGTTCACAAACTACCTGTGGAAAAGTATTATGCATCATCGTCATCGTTTCCGTTAGTTTCAGTTTTGAATCCGAATTTACCCAAAAGTGCAGCATCTGGCAAGCTTATACGCAATAACCAGAGAGCAAACACGAAACGATAAGAATTAGCAAATCAAATTGGACTATCTAATTATGTTATTTGCTCGATTGCAATCTTCATCCAAACACTGTGCACGTCCTGCTCTAGGTCTTACGACTAAAGGACAAAGAACGAACGAATCGACCTTTAGAGGACGCGGTCTTCCATCGTTAATGAATTCAATTAATGGCACTCGTCCTGATGCGCCTTTTTGTGAAGCTGTAGGAGTATTTACTGAGATGCAGCGAAATCACCGAGACCGGTATTTGTTCTTCTTTGCCCTTTTTTCTTTGCTCTATAACAGCACCCTTCCCCCGGGGGGGGGGGGGGGGGGGGGGCGGGCACAGATTGTGCAAATTGGCAAACACAAATTAGATTCCGTTAAAACAATTATCCCGCTTTCCCGCCTATCCTAGCGTGATTGCGTGATAGTTCGTCTCGTGGTCTATCGGTCAACTTATATTAATGAGTTTTCGTCATCCCTTTTATTTTTTGCTTCCAGAAACGATACGATCGCGCCATTGGAATGATCAAACCAGTAGCCACTGTCACTGTACATCGCCGGATGCAACTGTTTCCTCCTTTGGGTAAGATCATCTTCGACACAACGTGTCAAGAGAGCGGAATTGACTACATCGTTGGTATCTCCTATCCTTTCTCATCGTCCCATCGCAGCCAGGAGCCAACTGCTATGGCCAGCTATAGCGCACAGCTCCCACACGAAATGTCCCCCACGGTGCAGTCCGAAGTGAGCATCGAGTCGACGGCAACGATACCGGGACGTTCGACGTCTTCTGCAGATACCATCGACGACGGCACCACCGGACCGGTCGTCGTCACCGTAACCGATCGTACCGGCCTCGGTGACGTTGATAGGCAGCACGAGGACGGCGTGAAGGACGGTGCGGAGGAGCTTATCGTAGTGCCGATAGCAATCACGGGCGAGGACGGCCATGCGACGAATGACAGTAATAGCAGGGGCAACAGCAGCAGCAATAACAACAGTACTAGCATGAAATGTCTAAACAACATCACTCGCTCATCTTCATCCGCCCGCAAATCGCAAACCACTTCGCACGCCACGTCAGGTTATCGCGCGCCGCCCGACGACGACGACAGTCGAAGAAGGGAAACGCCAACGTCACCAACATCGCCAACGGCGACGGTTCGTTGCGTGGACAGCGTGCAGAAGAGCAGTCAGTTCGTTAATCATAGCCATAGTTGCCGGAACATGGGTACGAGTGGTTCCGTCGTCGCCGGTGACGGTGATCCCTCGGACGAACCCGTGGCAAGCATGGCACGTGGGTTGGCCGATGTGGTCCGGGTATCGACTAGCGTACCGCAGCCGGTAATCATTCGAACCGAGCCGCCGGACGGAGGTCGGATGATGGGACATGGCCAAGGTGCGACACACTTTCACTCGGCCACCGCCGCAGCCGTAGCGGCGGTCGCGATGACTGCAGCGGCGGCAGCGGCTGCCGCTGCCACCGCTGTGGCCGCCATAACAACCAGCAGTAGTAGTAATACCAGCCTTCCTACCAGCGTGTCCAGTTGTTCTCCCGGTGACGGTGAACCTGTGCCCCTGGCGTCTGACATCATCACCCCTTCCGCTACTCACCAAGACCACCCAATGATAACTGTCAGCGATCATCCCGGTGCCGTCAACCCATTCCATACTAACCTGACCGATCAGCATGAACCGGAGCCCTGTGTGAGGTCCGAACTACCATCCTGTGATACGTACCACCACCACCACCACCCGGAACCAACCGTTACCCTGCCTTCCGTGTCCGTTAGCGAACCGTACATCGATGATCGTCGTGGGGAGAACGAACGTTGCGCGATGCAGCAGCGTCCTTCCGTGTCCATCATTCACAGTATCCCTTCATCCTCTGCCTGCTTCCATAGTTCGTCTACCACCACCACTACCACCACCTCGACTACCACCACCATCAGTACTAACGCTACTAACAGCAACGTAGTGGTGACGGGACGTTCGGCAAAACCGCCATTACATAGCTATCAGCAGCATTACCAAACCTACCATCATCACGGTTCTGTGATGGCAAGCGGTGGAACGGGAGTGGCCGCTAGCGTGGCCGGCTCGTACCGGCCGCACAGTGCCCGCTTCATGACGCAGCACATTAAAATCCTTCCCAAAACTCAATCCCTCGATTTGGCAGATAACGACGACATGCTGGAGGCTTCCAATCGGTCCGAGTCGCAGCTCGAGATCAGTGCGTCCGGTAGTGGCAGCGGGGCGCCCGGGTTGCGTGGAAGTTGCGTTCTGCCCAAGCTGCAGACCCTCGATCAGACGACACGACCCATCTACCCGAACGTACCGTACAGCCCCTACAACAGTCCGTACGGCAGTCCGCGTAGTGGCCGGCGCCGGACACCGCTCCGTGAGTCACGCCGCGTATCGATCGAGCAGTCGGGCAGCTTTTTGCAGCTCAACCAGTACAAGTTGCTGGATCAGATTGGTCAGGTGAGTGTGCCCTTAGAGCGTGGTCGAGAGGTTCATTCGAATCAATCAACCGAAATCAACATCAGCAGCATGTTGATTTGTTTCGCAGTTTGCCGTTGAGTTTATGCCCCGTAATAACTATAAAAATACCCCCCCAGGATTGATGCATTGTCAAAGATGCAAGCGTGACGAATGGATTTTTTTAAATTCCGAACTACGAACGATGCAAAAATTTTGAGTGTGATTTAAGTCTAGTTATATTTCCTAAAACAGTGTTCAATCCTTTGATCTGTGTTTGTCTATGTTCCTTTGACGGAATAGAACGATATTCATGTTATGGTAACGCAACAGCAATAGATTTTCTCTCGTATTTCGTCTTAGCAATCGGAATTTCATCTTGTGAAACCCCGATAGAAAGTTCGACTTATTCAGAACAATAAACTCGTTGACCTTTGATTAATACGTTGTATAATGTTTTGCATTTCGCTTTAGTGAAACAATATTCTGACCATTCGAGTCCAAAGCTGTTAACGCTCCTCCAACGCTGCTCCAAAAATTGAAAATAACGAACAAGCATTCGCTTGTACTCCTTTGCTTATGAATTGTTAAAGTCAATGCTCTAGTCCGTAGCAACGAGTAAAACTGTAGAAGATTATCACTTTGGATAACACAATTACTAACCTCACCCATAATGCTGACTGACATCCTGACTCGTCCCTTGATTGCTGGCCACAAAACTTTGACTTCACTAGCAGTTTGCGTCGTCAGAAGACGAGACGCTTGCCAGCGGTTTGCCTGGGACGCCATAGCATCCGATAAGTTCTTCTGAGCTCCACACTAAGCTTCGAGTGTGCTGCGACCAATCGGTGCGATTACGGTCATCAGCTCGCTTGCACTGCTGGCAAAATTCAATTGAAAGAGAAGAAAGATTTACACCCAAACCTAATTAATCGGTTCAACTTTCGTGGTTCTCCGCAGGGCTCGTACGGACTGGTGAAGCTGGCGTACTCGGAGGAAGACTCGACGCACTACGCCATGAAAATCCTCTCGAAGCGGAAGCTCCTGCGAAAGGCGGGACTGATGCGCCGGGGACCAAAGCGTGGAACGTCACCCCTGGATCGCGTCTACCGTGAGATTGCGGTGCTCAAGAAGGTATAATGTGTTATGTGCACCCGGTTTGCCCGGTTTTCCATCATCCGCTAACCACCCCCTGTGCCATTCGTTTCTCCGGCGCCCCGCAGTTGGACCATCCAAACGTGGTGAAGCTGGTGGAAGTGTTGGACGATCCGCTGGAGGACTCACTCTACCTCGTGTTCGAGCTGGTACAGCAGGGTGAAGTCCTAAGCATCCCAACCGATACTCCGCTGAGCGAGGAACGTGCCTGGAATGTGTTTCGGGACGTGCTGCTGGGAGTCGAATATCGTAAGTACTCGCTACTAGCTTCCCTGCTTCCGGGCCATCTTTTGCTGCACCGGAGCCCCGGCTGAATCACGCTCGCTAAACAATCAGCACTCACGATCCGATTACGAAACTTAATTGGAACTTCCGATTTCCGGAATCTTTTTCTTTTCTGGCGTTCGTGTACTGGCCCGGTTTCCTGCTGACCCCACTCCAAAACCCCATCCCGTGCAATGACAGTGCACTATCAGCGCATCATTCATGGTGACCTAAAACCGGCCAATCTGCTGCTGTCGGATGTGGGCAGCGTGAAGGTGGCCGATCTCGGTGTTTGCAACGAGTTTCTCGGCGAGGATGCGGCCATGAACAATGGTTCGACGGCGGGAACGCCCGCCTTTCGGGCCCCCGAAACGCTGCTACCGGGTCAGCACTTCTACAATGGTAAGGCGGCGGACATTTGGGCACTCGGTGCAACCCTGTACTCGCTGGTGCACGGCAACGTACCGTTTATTGCCACCTCGGTGCCCGGTGTGTACGAGAAGATCAAGTGCGATCCGCTCGAGTATCCACCGACCAGTACGATCAGTGATGAGCTGCGCGATCTCATCGGTCGCATGCTCGATAAGGATCCACAGCAGCGTATCACGTTGCCCCAGATCAAGGAGCACCCGTGGCTGACGAAGAACGGTGCGGTCCGGTTGCCCACGGAGGAGGAGAACTGTCGGTTGGTGCAGATCAGCGACGAGGATATGAACAGCGTGGTCAAGAGCATCCCCAAGCTGGACACACTGATTCTCATCAAGACGATGCTAAAGAAGCACTCGTTCCAGAATCCCTTCACCAAAGGTATCTCCGGTCGGGCACCGCAGGCTGGTGGTTCGCGGTTGGAACGATTCTGTCGTTCCGGGCGCTCCAATTCGGCCCCGGGTGATTACCATACCTCCGAGCGGTAAGTAGAAGAGTGCTAACAGCACGTACACTGTGGTGTTGAGAGCTTAGCGGCATAGCTAGTGACACATGTTGGTTGCGGTGCACCGGATTGTTAGCGGTACTTCGTTTGAAGTTCCTCCGTAGGCGTAGCGGCTCTAACAATAGATAAGCATTGCGTATACGCATGCTGCTGACCCACAGAACATGATTGTAGAATACTCTAGATAGGATGTTGGTTGATAAGTTGATTTCGGGCACGTCCAATAGTTCTTTCGCACTTCCGAAAAGCAAGCTTCCTTTGAAGTGAGTATTGCTTGTGGTATTTACAAAAAATAAAGATCCAATATTTCTGCCTGTTCCAGTCAATTCAAACTTGCCGAACGGAACAAATCTGTAACACTATAAGGTATGATTTGGTTGCGCGCACGATCATCTGCTTCATTCAGGCCAGGAAGGGTTCGAGAAGTTAGGAATTAACAGGATTGGAGGATAGGACATATGTGCTAAAACATTCGTTGATGGAATTTCGATGGCTTGCAACTATAGTACGACTAATAGCGCCTCTTTTCAATCCTCGTGTAGGCAATCTTCCAACGAATCGCTACTTCCATCAGTCACGGAAGGGGTGACGAGTCCGCTCGGCAGTCCGGATCCCTCTAGCAGCCTTACATCCGCGATCGACAGCCTCACACTGATATCGGACACTTCCATTGCCTCCTCCAGCACGGACAATGACACTACCACGGTAAACATAGTCAAGCGTACATCCCAGTAGTGGCCCTAGCTCTAGTCGGACCAACGAACACTTAGAGGCGTGAAGGAACCGGTCTGCTCTAGGCGGCCATCACCTTAGTACATCCGAAACCAGCTGTTCGTGATCGAACTTTTCCCGCCATGTTCTATCTGTTCTCTTCTTTCTTCTTTTTCTTCTTCTTTCTCTCTCTCTCTCTCTCTCTCCCTCTCTGTTTCTTTTTCCGTTTCCTGCTTGTTTGTGACACATTGTGCTCTCCATTCTGCCTTCGATCACCTTTATCATCCATGGTTCTTGCTGGTGTGCCTTCACCCAATCCCAGCTGGACACTCC
>NC_064874.1:20142091-20149591 GCF_943734745.1 Anopheles darlingi | reverse complement strand
CAAATTGTAGTACGGCTCTGAAAATGCTATTGCAGGTGGAGGAGGAGGTGGGACCACCATGATTGGGCGTCTAGAGATACCGAATTCCTAAACATTCTCAGTGATAGAACATAGGAGCAATGACTTAAGTTTCAAACAGGGTTTTATCAGTTACAGCTGGACAATCAAGTTGGTTTCGTTTGTGTACCGCAACAGCGGCGAGCGTTATTATTTGCGATGGAATTCGACCTGAGATTTATTAAAACTTCAAAGACCAATTGACCATGAAATAGGCCAAACCACAGGCTTTTGCATTTGCTTTTCGAATCAATATATCGCGACAGTTTTGTATGTTTTCGAAAGAGAGAAACAAAAATGAAGGAGCAATTAGGATGCCATTCCGTTCCTGTCCTGTGGAGAAAAGAACAATTGAAAACCTGTGAATATTACGTAGCGTGGTACGCAGTACCAACATCATTTCCTATCTCTAGGAGTAGCTATAGCAAGGATACAGAGACACAAACACACAATCGAGACATGCCGAAGAGCGTGTTAATAAGAATCTACAAGAGCTAGCGGTGGAAAAAGATTGATGCAAATAAAGATATTCATTTTCAATTTTGACAAAAAAAAACTCTGCCTTTTGAAATGCCATAGTTATGTTGCCTTCCGCTGCAGCAGGTAAGTTATTATAAAACCATCATGCCTAATCATACCTTCAGAAGGTTGGACTACAACACTTTTGAGCCGCTTTAATCGAAGAACAAAGTAATAAATGAAATAAAAATAAATGTAAATGACTATGCCTTATCTCTTCTTCGTGTTTCGCTACAATTATTACTCGAAAGTAATGCTTTTATATTTAAAAAAATCGGGATAGCAAGGGAAATTGGAAATGCAAGAATATCGTAGAGGGAGATCGAAAGAGAGTCGTGCCGTCCTTTTTTTCTTGTACCTCGTTTAGTGGCCATTGTGGTCCTTGCGTTACTCAACGAGGCTATGTACACGAACGGCAGAGTAAGCGAGATGGTCCAAAACAACTCCATTTTATTTCCGAGCGTTCATTGGGACAAAACCGCGTGTTTCATCAACTTCAAGCGGCGTGCGACTATATTTTTGTAAATACGACCGAATTTACCTCCCAAATCCGGTTACCGGTGATCGTTTAGGAAACTCCAGCTGACCAACTCGCCAGAATGTTCCGTAATATTCGCTTCCTCAGCACGGCAGTCGCCAAAAGTATCCAAGCCGGCGGAATCCAGACTGGCCGTACCGGCGTTCGTGCGGTTGCACAACCGGCAAACGCTGTTGCAACATGTGCCCTACGAACCCTCGCGGTGATGCCGAGTGGACAGCATGCCGCTATGTTCCAAATCCCCAGCCGAAAGATTCACACCAAAGGTAAGAGGAATAGACCGGCAGCACTCCAAAAAAGGGTGGCCTTTTCTAAGACGAGGCTTATGTAACCGGACATCATTCTTCGGTCGCACCCCGGCGTTTAGGTGAGCGCGAACTAGTCGAGTTCCTGGCGGAAGAGATCGTGGCCGAGAAGAAGTCGGGTTCCAGCGCCACCATCCCGACGTCCATCAATGGCTACAAGATCAGCTGCGATAAGGCGGAAGTCGAGCTGACGAAATCATCTGACCGCGAAAAGTAAGACAGGAAGAGGGGAGTTATTGTCCCTCAACTGACTCATTGACTGATTGCTTTCGATTGTAGGATTACGATCTCGTTCAATGTGAACCATACGGTCGATATGGAGGGCGAAGAGGCTGATTCCGGTGAGAACAAGCAGGAGTTCTCCGCCATGAAGAGTCGACCGCAGTTCGAGATCGATATCGTGCGAGGGGATACGACACTTTCGTTCACCTGCTCCTATCTGCCTGGTGAAGCACAAGAGGGCGAGTACAGTGAGTATCGATGGCCTTTGGTTGCTCGAGTTTTGGAGAAGGAAAGTAATTTAAAATAACCTTTTCTTCCAGACGATGTATTCGGCATCGATGAGGTGACGATCTTCAAGGGTGAATGGAGCGACAAGGTATACGCGGTCGCCGGCGATGTGCTCGATGGGGTAAGCAATCGGAAAGCATCAGCCATGCCACACGATAATAACATTTTTCTTCGTTTTCGTGCTTTTCAGTACCTGTACGATCTGCTAATGAACTTCCTGGAGGAGAAGGGCATCAGTAACGAGTTTGCGGAGAAAATGTCGGAATTTGCGAGCGCGTACGAGCATTCGAAGTACGTGGAACTGCTCGAGGGAATCTCGAAGTTCACCGTCGTGCAAAAGTAAACTCGTCGCTGTGTGGGACGATGCCATAGCCTTTAATTTGCATCTACACCGTGTACCGTTCCGTTGATAGTTAAGGGGGCAACATGTTGTCTGAGTGCGGAAACTTGATCATTCTATTGCATTTGTACTGTCTAACCTACTCTCTCCCTCTCGTCCAACATGATCATCTCCTTATCCAAGCTCCAAGATGTGTGTCATAGTGAACTAGATATCATCACCGTATAGTAGTGATAATAAACCATTCTCAACAGCTCATTTCTTTTACTAGACGAATGAAAGAACCAATCACACGTTCTGCTGATGTCAACGGTGGAATAGCGAGTGTTGAACATTTTCAATTTATTGGTAACAATAACCATAAAACATAAAATACACCTTGATCACTTGTGAGGAAAGGAACGTAACAGAAACGAGAGACTCGGTTCTTGGCAGTCATGTGTAGTACAGCTTCGCTCCGACTAGCCTAATGAAATTGTAGGAAACGCGAAAATGCTGGCTCACAACAACGAACGAACCTCGTGTTCCGCTTCTTTCTTCAGTACAGGGCATTACAGCTAATTATTTGCACTTTAAATCGTATTACTTCTAGTGTGTTCACGAGGCCCGTTCCTGCTCTCAGCTGCTGCTATCCTTGGGTCCTTTCTTTTCCTCCTTCTTCTCATGTCCATCGCGGATATAATCGTTCTCGATTTCCTTAAACTCGATATGATGTTGCTTCATGGCCTCCTATGAATTACGAAAGAGGAAAATGGGATTATCACGCGGTTACTGATTAGAGACGGCATTGTACCTTCACACACTGCTGATAAACTTTGAACAGCGGCGCGCAGAGGGAGTCGTCCGTATCGCCCTTAAGAAACCGATCCGAGAACCAATTGTTGAAGCAATTATCGTAATCCTTCTTCAGTTGCGTACAATTTTCTCCGATACTGTTCATCTTGTCTTACGAAGCGCTGCTGTTTGATCGAAGGAGTCTGCGATGTGAGATTGGGTGTACTCTGGTCGTTCCCTTTAGTAGCGCCTATCAGTAATCTTAATTGGCAGGAAATCTTGCCGTTAGCTCTAGGGTGGAAAGAGAATTCGATCGTTAATGTCACGAATCCTTGGAAAAACACGATCCTTAAAACTTGCCGGTTTCCGCGGGTTTTTCTTTCGAGACACCCGGATGTCTGCCGCAGATTTCTGTACTTTCTGGCGATGGTTGAGAGAATGGCGATTGCTATCCGGTCTACTTTTCCAACAGGAACGACGGCGGGAGTTGCAAATGATTGTATTTTACTTTTATCACCGTTATCCTTATCACAAATTCACGAAATTGTCGAAAAGAGTTTAAAAAAAGTTCCTTGCTCGCTCGGCCAGGTGACAGCGTTTTGTTTATGCGGGAAGGGTTGTAACAAGTGGATTGAGAAGTTGCTGGAATAACCAAGAAAAACGTGTTATTTCTTGGATTACAACGGACGATTTTGGTTTAGGCTTATAATAAGTAGGGACTACTTACTTAATCGGTGTTAAATCACCTACTAGCGAACATTCTCGCCTAAAACCGGACTACGTTAGCCGGGGAATTCGATTCGTATTTCGATTAGCAATACTTGCTCCAGCAATGTTTAACTGGTTTGGATTATTATTTTAAATGATTTCTGGTGATCTTTAACAGTTAGCAAAGAAATAATAGTTCCTTTATACGCCCAGGAGAAAAATAAGGATGCAGAGCGATGTGTCTTCCTGTCGTATCTCCTGGTTCTGGTAAGTCGACATGCAAAACTATCTCTGAATATTTATTCCGTTTTTATTAATTTTTTCTGTAACAAAACATACAATACGGCTCGATGAGAGGACCGTAATCCATCTAATCAATCCATGCGAAATTGCGATCATTACGGTCGGCCCCGCGCGAGGATCCTTGGTCACCGCCAACGTTCGTCATTGGGTACACTTCTTTTCCTTCCTTTTTGGAGGTTTTTAAGCGAAAGTCGCTCCCTCCTAGTATACTGACTGTGACTGGAGCACCACCTCCATCGTATCCGGCATTGTCCGCCCCGTTGGCCATCGGTTTGCCAAACATGTTCACCCTTCGCCGGGTTTCCTGTGTTTGCGTGCGCGCCGTTTCCATCGGTTTCCGGGATAGCCCCTTCGAGTCGGCTTTTTCCTTCTTGCTAAACTGATCCATGGCAGTCCGCCACTGGTGCAGCTTATGGCTGGCAGCTTCAATCTCATCGACACACCGTTCGTGCCCTGGATTGCGCCCAATCGGTGGTGCATCGATAACGTCTCCAAGGTCGAGCTGGATCGGTGCCAGGGCCGAAAGGGCCCGCGAGATGCCGATCTGCGTGTGGCGAATGCGGTGCTCCATCAGGTCCGCACCGAGCAGCTCCTCGTTCGGGTCCATCCGGATCGGGACGATCTTGTTGATCAACCAGAGCAGAAGAAACGTTACACAAACGCCCCAACAGGCGAGACAAAGCGCGGACAGCGATTGGACACCGAGCATGTACCAACCGCCACCCTTAAACAACCCCGAACGGCCACTGGTCGTATCCATACGGAGAGGATTGTCAGCAAACAGCCCGACCGCTAGAACTCCTGAGGAATGAGGCAAAGATCCGTTTCGTATATTCCGCATCTTCAATCGTCTCTTAAGTACTCCTAGACTTACCCCAAATACCGGCAACTCCATGCACAGAACTGGCCCCCACCGGATCATCCACACCCATGCGATCGAACAGTGGCATTCCAAAGCAGCAAAGGGCCGAACCGATCGCACCAATTACGATAGCTTCCCAGGCATGATACAGATAGCATCCGGCCGTTACCGATACGAGCGAGGCCAGAATTCCGTTGATCAGATCCACCACATCCATCCGGCCGTCGTTATTGTACATGGAGTAACTGATCGCGACGACAGAGGAAAGGGTTTGGAAGACTATGAACCGTGTACCGAATATCGGGATGAAGCTGAAACTCACATTATGCTGAAGCTACCTCCTCCAAATGAGCCCATCATGGTCATAACGGCAGCACGGGCAGCATAAGCCCACTTGGCCCCACTGACACCGTACGTGCTGCCCGAGTTGAAGGCCAACCAGCCCCACCAAAGCACAAACAGACCCATGCAGGCATTCACGGGATTGCCGAGTGGCAACGGATCCGTACCCTTTGCGTACCGGCCCAACCGTGGCCCAAGGATGGCGGCTGAAGCGAAGGCAGATGCACCACCGATCAGGTGCACTGGACCACTGCCGGCTATATCTACAACACCGAGATTCTTGAGGAAACCATGCTCACCCCACACCCAACCGGCCGGAATGCAGTAGACGATCGTGTTGAAGAATGAGAATATGCAATACGCTTTGAAGTTGCATCTGAAAGTGGAGGAAATCATAGAAGAGTGTCATCTAATGGCTGTTCTATTATCGACTGGCGAAAAGCATTATGGAATTCAGGGAAAGGGGACTCATATCGCCTGGCTATGCGTTGCTACATATAACTTTATCACACTACCTTTTTGTATTGGATCAAAGAGATGTTGACTCTACGTCGAAATGAATTTGCGCTCTTTTCCTATTTCATTAAATGTCCATTAATGTGTTAGATTGATTTGTTTAAATATTTTGTATAAAGTTCGAAAAATAACTGTCTTAGCAATGTATTATCGAACGTATTATCGGATTGCTAAAGAGTCAATTTGCTAGTCATATTTATATAGTTTCTCTTTTGATGTTCCGGTCTATTTGCATTCACTCTGAGCGGTATTTGTGGAGGAACAGAAAGGGCGAGTGTAGCAAGGAGTTCCACCAGAGTATCCATCCAATGGGGCCCATCAATGATACGCTTGTCCTTCCACTGGAGCGCTACTATCAAAGAGCAAGTCTTGAGGATTTAACAACATCTATTATTGGTTTCCGATGTTGGCTTCATTAAAATAAATCGGTCTCATTGGTGACATTGAAGGAATATCCTACATTTCCGACCAACAGTCTGGTTTACAAGCAGATCCTGACGAGGGAAGGGAGCCTCTGCTTAATCGGTTGTTTTGAATCGAGTCGGTTAACCAGCAAGGCAGGGAGGCGAACGCGAATGTACGCCATTGTAAATTTAAAGTATTCCAGCATGCCGTTCGTTGTTCGCGTGGCCAGACTTCATTGCTTATTTAGCAGTATCATTATTGGACACACTGGGCGCGTACCTCTACTACCTGGAGTCTGTCTGACGTCAAGCCATAGTCTAATCACTCGAGTTAACCTTTGTGCCCGTGACCGTACAGTAACCGTGCGATTGAAATTGTTTGGGATTACCGAGGTTAAGGTCAATCGGTGAGAGTTGGAATGTAATTTGAATTCATGCTACGGTCATGTTCATGGTTCCTTTTGCGGAGATCGTTTAAAGCCTTACCGTTCCGCCATAGCGCCACTGACGATGGTGGTGGCAGTCGTCGAGAAGGAAAGCTGGAACAGGAAGGCGGCAAAAATCGGCCCAAATAGTGGATCACTAACATCGGGATCGATGAGGAAATCGCCGAGCGCGACGAACGGATTGTTAAGGGCGCCTCGTCCAAAGGACATCGCGTACCCGAACAGCCAGTAGGTGAATCCACCCAGCACAATGTCAATGATGTTCTTCATCATGATGTTCACCTCATTCTTCACCGAGACGCAACCCGACTCGAGCATCCCGAAGCCGGTCTGCATGGTGAAGATGATAAACGAGGACGTTAGCACCCAGTTCGTATCCTCGACGTTCAGATCGTAAACACCCGGTATGATGTAGCTGTTATTCCGTGCCAACGATTGGAATGTCCCTGGGCTCGGCGTTGTGGAGGACGAACCATTGGACAATATCGTTGCGTTCGCCGCCATTATGAAGCGGAGCTGTTGGATCTTGATCCAAGGATAATTCGCCACTATCTCTTTTGCCTATCACTAATGGCTGGATTGTCCTTTGAAATACAAGAACACTTAAACCCGACACCAAAAACTATAAATCTGGCTGTTCCTCTGTTGGGAACTATTTCCCTTGTTCCGAAATGTACATCCGATCACGTCCGATTGACTACTGAATCATCGGCCGTCGGTGGCAATTGAGGTTGGCTTCCTGGTTTACGCGAAAATCGACAACAAGTTTCCATCCCACCGCGGTCACCTTTCCTCGGTATTCCCTACCTGGCCCACAGGTTCATTCAAGTCCGGCTCCTAGTCCTGCTTCGCTCCACGGAATCTGACCGCACGGTG
>NC_064874.1:20134591-20137091 GCF_943734745.1 Anopheles darlingi | reverse complement strand
ACACAGGTGATCTTCGGTTTCGACCTACAAGGATATGGTTAGAATCGGTATCGGAAAGCAAGTCGGGAAAATGTAACATACATACCTGGACCCCCGTTACGGTATGAAACATAATATCCAATCCATTTGGGTGCTGATAGATACCTATCATGCCATTTGCTTGCGTGTGGCACGATATACACTTCCGCAACATTTTCACTGTCGGCTGGGCCGTAAATGCTCGTAAAACATTTAAAACTTTTCTGCAAGATGGAAAAATCATTTAGTCGGTGCCACTCGGAGAGTAAAGAGAAAAGTTAATGCCAATTGGGATCGTTATATGTTCTTTTTGTGGTTTACATCGATAGTGAGTGATCATCGCTAGTGATTTCGATCGTTTTCCGTTGATTCAGCCTCTTCTTGGATCGTTCGTTCCGTGGATCTGAGAGCAATTTCTAGGATTTCCACTTTTTTGGCACTTTTCCAAATGGAATGGCTGCAGTAGTTGATGATGATGGCTGCGGTAGTTGCTGTTTTGCTCTTATCACCTTTTAATTTATCACGAAATGGACGAATTGTTCAAAAAAGCTAAACATTTCCCAATTTCCCCGGCGATCAAAACAACAAACGAAATATGCTACTTCCGACTCCTGGATCCTGTTTATACACCACTGCCAGAGCAGCAACGATTACACCATCCGTGCTCTGGTGCGGTGTAACGGGTCCTCGTGTTTGGCCGGCACCTGAACGAAAACAAAACGTGCTCTTGGTCCTGGGGAAAGGTGATTCCGTGAGTTTCTGCATCGAATTTCTCTGTGTTTCGCGTGAAAATTCCCCTAAAAGTGTAACGATGAACCGCGTAAAGAAGAAAGCCCTTCCAAGACGAAAGAAAACATCCGCTGGAGGATTCGTCAAAAGGAAGAAGGGGACTGCAAATGATTCTGATAACGAGTCCTACGATTCGATGGTGGATAACGGAACAGACGAGGATGATACCGGCGGGATAGTTAGGACTTCGAACGGCCATTCGAATGGTAGTGACAATGATAGCGATAGTCCCGATAGCGGCATGGAGAGTGGAGCGTTCGTCCGTTCCATGAAAGGAAAGGCATCACCGAACGGTGTGCTTGCGACCGCCACCAAGAAAGCACGGAAACGGAAAGCAGATGTTACCGCGGACGAAGAGGAGGCACACCGTGTCCGGGTTAAAGCGATCAAGGCACTCTACAAACCTCCGACCGTCGAGGAGATCAACCGGTTGAAGGAAACCGAGAACTACTATCACTCCAATCTGTTCCGGATGCAGACGGAACAGATGCTGAAGGAAGTGAGGATCCCATCGAAGACGGGTCGGTTCGTACAGGTGTGGCTGGAGGAGCTAAAGGAAGTATTACGTTCGGTCGAAGGTACCACCGGTGATCGTGGAATACTGGAGGTAGACTACGATGGTATCGACTTCCCTCTAGAACCGGCCGAAGGAACCGAACTGCGCGAGACACTCTCAAAGGACCGGTTTCATTTCGAAATGCAGAGTAATGTACGCATCATCGGCGGCTGCGGTGTGCTACGGACTACGTTCGGCAAACCACTGATCGTCGATTTGCTCCTGACGATGCCGGACTCGTGCTTCCACAAGGATGATTATCTCAATCTACGCTATCACTACAAACGAGCTCACTACCTGTGTACCGTTGCGGAACATTTGCTGCAGCGTAAGACGTTGGTCGCCGAAGCTCGGTTTGTGCCCCTGAAGGGTGATCGATTGAAGCCTCTTCTCGAGTTGGTGGCGGCCGACGAGAATTTCTCTCACAAAGTTCACTTTCAGCTGCATGCCGTAGCCGAGGGAGGCAAGTTCCCTAAAAAGCGTTTCCTCCCGGAAAACAACAACGTGCGACCGGCAGTGATCGGTCAGGCGGTCACCGCAGAGCAACTTTCCGGCTTCCCAACACCCCACTATAACGCTTCGATTCTGTACGATTTGCGGTTGGCGAAGAATGCGGAACTTCTCGAAAGCACCATCCAATCGGATGGTCTGAGGGAAGCGATCATACTGCTCAAGGTTTGGGCTCGTCAGCGACACTTTGACCGAGGCCGGTACGCGTTCGATGGTGGCTTGATCACGTTCTACATCGCTCATCTGCTACAGAACAAGCGCATCTACCCGAACATGAGCAGCTATCAGATCATACGGCTGTTCTGGAATCAACTGGCAGCAACTACCTGGGATACGGTGGGACAGGGTTTCGATACGCAGATTAACCGTGAAACAATCGCTACCTTCCATCGATTTTACGATGTCGTGTTCCTGGATCCGCTCGGCGTGCTCAACCTGACCGCGAATCTACCACTGGATTTGTACCGTCGAGTGAAGCAGGAAAGTGCTCTTGCCATTCGTCTGCTGGACAATCGTAAGATCAACTGTTTTCTGCCATTGTTTTTGGCCAGTTATCCCGCTTTCGTGCAGTACGATCATCTCGTATCGCTACAAGAAGCTGAGGTAGTTGCGGCCACGATCGAATCA
>NC_064874.1:20064591-20132091 GCF_943734745.1 Anopheles darlingi | reverse complement strand
AACCACAATATCCTCCCCGAGAAGGTACTCTGGAAAGGAAGGAATGAAACCATTAAGAACGATGCTTTGCTTTACCTCACAAAGAACTCGTACCATCGTTGACGGTTTGGGCTATCTTGTCGGTTGGATCTAGCCACCAGATCGGTGGATTCACCGGAGTACCATGCGAGACTGCCAGCCGCATCCGCTGAATGATGTAGTCGGCGTACGACTCGTGTAGATTGGTGAACTTCTTCGCCAGCGTAACACTCTTTGGAGTAGAAGATAACAATTGTTGAATAAGCAAGTACTTGTTTAACAATCGCCGAACCGTTGTACCTCCTCATCGATGTCCCACGGTGTCTTTGAGTACTGTATGCTCGGCATAAAGACACTTGCTTGCAGCCAGCGGATAAACAGCTCTTTCGTCAGTATATCATCCCCGTACACGTTGCCACCGATCATATCGGGCAACACGAACGGATAACCGTTGAGGTTCATCTGCAGAAGCGTCGGTACCAGCGATCGCAAACCATTGTTCCAGCCCCACCGCGTATCAAAGTCAAGCATTCGGACAAAAACGGGCAAATCCTGGGTACCCCAACCGGTACGTATTTCGATCATGCCACCGAACGCTGCACACATGCGAACAAAGTTGACCGTTTGGCTCGAGGGCAACAGTGCCTTCTCACCGTCGATATCCGGATCTTCCGGTGCCCAGCTCGTTTCACCAGCATCAAACTTAAAGTTGTCTATGCCCAGATCCTGAAGTTCGCGCAGCCGACGCCTATACCACTCGACTGCGTCCGGATTGTTGAAGTTAATGTACGAAGCCTCGTTCTCGCCGCTGTTCCACCACTTAGTGTTGTAGCCAATCGTTTCGTTATGAGACTTTACTAGATATCTGTGTACGAATTTACGTAATTTAGTATTAGGATCGCCATTGTCGCCACGCCTTTCGCCCTAGAATCACTTACCCCTTGCTCAGTGCCTCGGTGTACCAAGGATCGCAGTTCTTGTTGATGAACGGATGGATCCAGAGCGTTACGCGGAACCCCATTTCGCGCAACGTTTCCGTCATCTCCGTCACATTCGGGAAGGTGATGGAGTTGAACGTCAGCGAACCGTAGCACACCTCCCACAGATCGTCCACATCGAGCTGGGCATTCTTGAATCCGTAAGCATTGATTTCGCGGGCAAAGTCAAGTACGGTCTGCTGACTAATCGGCCGTCGGTATCGTACCCAGGTCGACCAGATCGGATGCCGAACCATACGCTCGTCCGGAATGTCGACCGGTTGGTTCAAAACACGCTCGACCGCACGCTGGTGTGCGTCCCGTACATCCGAGGCCACACCAACGCGATAGTTGAAAACGAACTCTTCATCGTACGTGTAGTACGGTATCGACTTCTTTGCCGTTAACCGTAGCACCTGTTCGTCCTGATCGATGAACAGTGGTACCTCCTTGTCGACGTAGAAGAACACACCGGCCGTATTAACCCAGTAGCGCTCCATGATGGCCGCACTGTGCAGCTCTTTGGTGATATACGCGTAATCATCGAATCGCAGCTGCTCGATCGGATAGTACTGCTCCATTTGCTCGGGCCCACCGTACCAGTGCAACGGAGCGGCGTTGGCGGCACCATCGGCACCATCAACCGTTCCATGTAGATGCACAATGTCACTCGCGATCTGGCCCTTGCGCAACGTGCGCGTTATGCTGAAGTACGAGAACCCGCCCGTATCCTCCAGCTCACGAATCTCGACGTTATGGCCGTTCCCGTACAACCGTAGCCCTTTCGGGAACGTTTCAATGTCCGAATCGTCCGTGAAATCGTGATCGAGGGTGATCTTCTGTAGAGTATTTTCACCTGTTGGAATGAAATTTAAGCAAGAGAGTAAACCATTATATTTCCAGAATGCACGTCCGATGGTAGGAGAAAAAATCTTTTTTTTTATAAACAAGAATTATACCAACAGCAACAATAACAGAATTGATTTGTAACGGGCAGATCTGCTCGCCGCAACCGTCAAGCGTACCACACGTCGTCCTCCTCCGGGGGCTTAATTTATGCGCGCTTCAAACGCCCTGCCACGTTGTGTTTGTATGTTTGCCTCTCGCACTCGCACCATAGCATTCCAAGTAAATCTCCAAACCTCAAAGCCGACGAGAGAAGAGCGGTAACGGCATCATCACCGAGCAGCTGATCGGCAGCAGAACTCAACCATACCATATCATAAATAATATCAATCAATCTTGCCCCCATAATCGCAACCCATCCGCATCGAACTCTCGCCGTCCGTTGATCCTTCATGTTTGCAAGCGTGCCAGGAGCCGGCACCCAGCAGCCTAGCTTTCCCGCAGTCTCTTGGGAGGGGAGCGGTGAGTAATTAATTTCTTTGGCCCGAAATTAATTCCGAACCATTTGCTTACCGCCCTGGGCGTGTGTGCCAGGCGTCTTTGGCCAACGGCAAACGCCCTCGCTCTCGTCCATGATCGTGCGCTTTGACCGAGGGCAAGATTTATGGGTTTTGCAACTCAAGTGCGGTGCGCCCGCGCCCGGCGCTGCGTACCAGGAAGCGCGCAACCGGGAAACTCCCATTAATTATGACCACATTTACGCGGCATCTATAGTCTGGCCGAGCTTGGCGCCCCTTCTTATTACACGTGGGACGCGCGTGCAGAGCAAAACCCCACAATGAGAGAGAGAGCCATGAAAGATGTGGCGCGAAACTCGCGCGGAAATGATGCGTATGATCGAAAGATGATGGCACTCGGCAGCGTACCCCGTGGGAGGGCATCATGTGTCGCGGTGTGCATCCGCTTTGTTCGTCTCTGATGTTTTGGTGCCAATTGCGTAATATCCTTCCTAAGTGTTCACGCTGGTCGAGCGAGCGGAGTAAGGTGATAAGAAGACAACATGCTTGCGAGGGGGTGTCAATTGATTTCAGATTAGTGGAGGCACCACGGAATGAACAATAAACGGGGACGTTGTTGTTCTGGGGACGTTTGATAATACCGGACACGGTTGGGTGTCAGATAGCTACCGATCAAAAGGTTGACAGCGATAGGTAGAATTTATGCGGTTACGGTTTATTGTTTTATGAACGCCAGGCCGTCAAGCGCCGTATCAGTGCAGCAGCAGATTACAGGGAATGCTTTGTGTCGCCTTTTCGTAGTATCGCTGATGGTAATGAATGGGCCACTGCTGCCAGGCACTCACTAGTTCTGTCTAGTTCGAGATATCATGGAACATTCCCTGGGTTTTCTGTGGGACTTTGAACTAAGCGAAGAGAGTTTCGATTTCAAACGATGTTTCAAGAACGAAAAAAATATCTCAAATGTTTCTCGGGTACTCAGGTGTTCCAATATGTAGCACTGAGCCAAAAGGATATATCAAACTGTTCCTTTTATGTCCTTGTGTATTCTTTAAACTGCCGAAACGTTCTACCAACACTACAGTGTGTCTTATTGATTTTTGGGGAATAATAAAACGGAATGAATACCACAAGGAGGTTTGTATGGAGGCGCATGGTCAAGCTTCGACCATAAAGTATATTTTGAAAAGGGCGTTCTCTTTGAAAGATCTGATCCCTGCTGCGCTGTAACGGTCTCTTGGAACAATCTATTTCATTTTTTGCGAATTTGCATCAGTCAAGTCGAGAAGTCTTTTTACAAATTATTTTGTTATTTTCGTGTTCTTTTGTTTCGTTCGCACTGGTTAAAGCTAAGCCAATATATAGCATCTTGTCTGTTCCTCCTAAGCGTCTAGCTCCTGCAAAACCCGCCTCTTCGCTTGTCAACACCACCTCGAGCGCTGGTATCTAGGATTAAATTTCAAAACTCCAAAGCAATATATCTAAACGAACATCACACTCAAGATGAGTATTTCATCTATTCTGGCACGTGGTCTCGGGCACGGGGAATCCTCCACCGATCAACTTCCACCTTCCCCCTAATGGCTATCGATGATTTATGAGTGAGGTGCAGTAGAGATCAACATCACTTCCTCGTACCGCCCTATAACCCAAAAAATAGTAGACAAGTGAGGTGACCAAAGAGCACACGGTGAAAGCGTCGTGCCCCTAATCAAAGATGGCGCGACGGCAATCGGATACGGGATACGGGAAGCGGCTAATGGTCGATGGCGACTAGACTAAGCAACTAGACAGCGGACACCGGATAAAACCTCCGTTTGCTTGCTCGCTTGCTTGTTGTGCCAAGTGATTGTCAGTTTCCCTCTTGGTCAGGTCCCTGGCCAATGACAGTGGATCGACATCTATCGTTGCCTGTTCCCACCGTCTGCGGCACCGCCTCCTTCGTCACCGTTTCTCGAATTGGCATCAGTCTTTTAGATCGTTCTAAAATTAATCTCCAAAAATATGATCATAAAGATCCACCCAGCAGCAGCAGCAGCAAGCGCCAGCGACATACCATACCACACCCAGATTTCCTTGTCTTGTCCATCTCCATTAACGATCTGGCAGCACTGGTTGGCAGGACGCGGCTACTACTGTGGCGCTACTCCAAGCAGGGGATTCCATGCCATTCCCGGCACTCCTCACGCTTCGCGATTCTCTCGGTATGACGCTACAACTTTATGTTTTCCGCTCTTGCTTCTTGCAGCGTCACGCGGTGGCCGACATTTCTTTGCCGGCGTTCGCACCTAGAAGGCCACTGATTCGTTCCGGCGAAGGGGGAAGGGGCGTCCATCAATCAACGAAAAATGTAAACACCGCTACCGTCGCCGCCGTCACCGGTTTCGATCGCGCGAATGAATCCTGGCCTCGGTGATCCTGTCTCGGGCGGATGATCGGGTAAGGGATGGCGGTGGCTGACATGCATGATGCCGTTGCTGTTGCTGCCGATGCCGATCGTGGCCGTTTACTTAATGCTCTGTTTTGCATGTCGTCTGTCATGGGAGTCCCCCTGGTGCGATGTAGCTGCTCTTTTATTATGTCTGCCTCGCGTGTGTGTGTGTGTGTCAACGGAGTCGACGGAGACGCAATGGAACGGAACAGTGCTCGAGAAGGCGGACGGGCGCGCGTCCATCTCATCCATCATTCAACAATTCAACAAAACCCCGAACCACGATCCTGTGCGGTTTGTGGCGGTTTCAGAAGACGTCGGATGTCGGACGTGTGATAACTAACTCGCACGCGGTGGTCAGTCACGCGATGCGGTGTCCCGAATCGGTAAACATGTCAAGAAAGGATCATCCCGCTCCTAACCGCGTTCGGCTAATGTGCTGATTAGCGGTGGGTTTGAGCGGCGATTTTCGGGCCGATTACTGGCCAGCTCAATCACTCGCGAGGGGGAGCGTTCTTCCGAGGGAAGAAAACATCGTGTGTATGTGCTTGTGTGCGGGTTGGCTCAGACCCATTCTAAAATGGATTAGCGAAGCTCACATTAGTGCCAACACTAATTACCAACAGTTTGGTCTGATGCACTGGTATCCCCATGTTCCTTGCTGGTGTATGCTGCATGGTGCTCTGCCTGCATGCCATCGTTTAGTAGGAATGGCCCTCCCCCCTATACTTAGTGTCGGTACGGTAACATGCACTCGTCGTCATTCCAATCGAAGGGATGCAAAGCAACTCTTGTTCCGCCCTTTAAATGGGTCCTGCCGGGGCCCAACTGAAATTGTTCCGATGATGGATGGGCCCCCCCAAAAAAAAAACATGGAATGGAATGCCACGGTATTGCTTACACGCTAGCAGTCAAGAAGTTTCACTCTCGCTCACTTGAAACTGATCGAATTACCGACTCTGAAAGGGGGTTGGGCTACGGCCAATCGCTTGAGTCGCCAAGCTGCACTTTTGATTTATGCCGGCTGAAGACAGTCATTTGTGTGGTGAGGGGCAACGCCGTGCCACGGTGCAACGTAATTGTGGTCCTTTAGACGGCACCGAACCATCTCTGCTTGAAACTGTAATTCTAAACTGGCCAAGTAGTAATTCCAAATGCCTAAAAACACTGTTGCAACGATGCCGGTTCGGTATCAACTTGGAAATGCTCTCGTGGAAGGGATCTTTCCATTTGGGTTGATCTTTGCCACGCCGTGTCAGCGGCGATGTGCTGTGAACTCGATGCCAAAAATGTCCCTCAAACGTTCGTCTTTCGAGCGTTAATGTAGTCGGTGGGCAGCGCCAGTCCGGTGAGATGCAGTTGTGATGCAACAGATTGAAGGCCAGTCTTAATGGCAACACGGGCCGCGGTGGGTGGTCTTTGTTTGATGTACGCCGGATGAGCGAGAGACAGAGGAATATCTAAATGGAACAGATTGCTGGACTTGACACCCTTACGCGAGGTCGTCCGTAAGGTGTTGAATATCATTTTCAATGGGTTCATGTCCTTCACTCACTTTTCAAGGGAATGAAACACTTCGGACAAACGGACGGAAGGAAAGAAATTCAATTTTAAAACCAAATCATACAGTGGATCATTGGATTTACGGACCATGAGAGCTGCATGGAATGCGGGCTTCTTGTGATCGTGCTTTCGAAACCAGCACGGCATTTTGCAGGAGCTACAGATAAAATCTAAATGGACATCAAGTGTAATCTATTTCGCCGCCATTATTTTATCGGTTTTCTCAAGGATGTTTATCGTTCCAAGATCACCCTCATTTAATACATAGCATCTGTAATGCCACTCATCGCCATTAGCATCGTCTTTTTACCCATTTCGATTTGTTTTCATAAATCGCTCTAAAATCCCCCGTCGAAAGCGACCGATCATCTGGTGTTTTCTTCTTAATGTTTTCAACAAGTTCCGGTCTGCAGACCGTAAAATCGGCCAACGAAAACAACAGGATCCAGTCGATCGTGCGCGTGAATTGATGATCGTTAATTTACAAACTCTTGGCCACGGGGAAAAACAAACAGCTGCTCCTCACTCATCGCGTCCACGAGTAAACGGATTTGATTTGGGGATGGATCTCGACTCGATTTCTACTTCCATCCTAGCCCTTACCTCGATGTATGCTGAGCACGTACCGATGGTCCGGTTGCTCCTCGAGCCACAACTCAACCGAGCTGGCCGCGAAGCGGTACGTTTCGCGGATCTCCTCATCGTCTCGCAGCACCAGCACCAGTGTCACGGTCAGGGCTACGGCCACAATCAGCACACCGAGCGTGGACAGGAGGCAACACTTCTTCGTTACCCGGATAGCCATTACGGATCGTGTGTTTTTGCAGACGAATGCCACTCCTAAATTGTAGCACTACGCCACCACTTCGCCACACTCTCACTGTCTGTCAAAACCGTCTTCTGGATGATGTGCCGCGGTTGGACTCGATTGGACTTGACCCCACCCCCCGGAGCACACACGGACACTTTGCGCGTGAAAATAAATCCTCACAACGAGAATCGGAAATGGTTGCGAGGGCACGAGCGACACACCATCGGGCGTACGAGATCGCATCCGACAAGGGAGCGACGGAAGTGACGGTTTCACGCGATGGACGCTAGCTTATTTTCAAACCGTGACACCGGAATCTGACACACTCCACATACACCGAATAATGGAGATGAAGATGTGGGACGGTGAACCGAGCACAGCGCCACGTTCCGAACCACACACGCACGGTCACGGTTGTTGTCGTCGAATTCAGTTGTTTGCGGGTTTTTAGTACACTGTTAGTACAGCAGGAGGATAACGGCACTGAAGCACATGGCCGTAAGATGATTCGCGAACTACTGAAGCAGCAGCTGCATGGCACACGGAATTTACTTCTCTTCCCCAATCACACGGCCACACGACGGAAGGGACCGATGCCAGCTTACAGATAATCGTCGCGAACACACCTCGTGCACACCTTTCCTCGGTGACAGCGCAAGCATAACGTTACGGTAATCGGTTCCACCATCTTGTCATTATCTCGCATTGAGTGTTGTATTCAGTTATCAATTGAATTCAGCGAGCGCGATGCTCGTGGACATCGCGGACATCCAGTGGTCATTTGTAGGTGGCTGGTTTAAGCAGAGATCGGTTGGCATCATCTGCCAGGGTTTCGGGTCTATCCTTTACACACACACACACTCCTTCGGTTTGATAACACACAAGATGGAAAACGCGCCAATCGCATCAAGAAAATCACAGAACATCAGATCGGTAGTTAGACGGGCGCGCAAATCACAGCCAAGAAGTTTCTTTCCATTTTCACCGTCGCCTACTTTACTGGTGGTAGCAGGTTCCGCGAGCAACACCGAGTGAAATCCCGAGCACGACTGCGGATCGTCTTCGCGGCGCGCAGGCAGATGAGTTTCCCACGCCGTCGCCACCTCGTATGTTCAGCTGCTGTGTGTCGCGAGCTGTTTTCCACCTCCGAGAACGGCCTGAAGCAGGATGGAAAAGCGTCCCCGAAGATCAGGGCAAAAGGCTAGCAGGAAGAAAAGAGACACCATGTGCGATCGTGTCATTGTGTGTGTGTACGCGCGCGCGTGTGTGTGTGTTGGGAAAACCTTCGGCTTCGGATTGTACGTTTCCATTTCCCCCCCTGGCGTTGTCGTCGTCCTTTCCTGTTGGCCCCGAAGAAGATCGTCGATCGTCGTCGTCGTCTCTGTTTGGGGTTGCTTTGCGTTTGCATTTGTTTTGGGTCACATTCTTCCCGCGAGTGGAAAGTGGAAAGAGACAGGAACCGCAACTCATTTTCTTCGACCTTGTCACTTTGCAAATCCACCATCTCTCCCCCACCGTTTAGTGGGAAGGTTCTGCACCTCAGAATTGATTAATCGTGCGTTGTTTTAAGCAAACACGGGGGCGCGAGGTGCGGTTGACTCGAGAGAAAGCGTGAGCGAGTGGGAGGATGGAGATTGACTTTTGTATTTTTCACTTTCCGACAAACGAACGGCCTAACGTCTTAATCAGCGGAAAACACGGTTTTCACGGAGAAGAAAACCTGCGGTCTTTGCAACGCGATTTCAAAGGAAGCCGCCACTGGCAGCATGCCCGGGCCGACGTTTGGTGGAAGCGCCTTAACAGATGGAACCTGAAATGGATGCGAATGGAATGGATACGTTGATTGTAATGTATCATTTCTCATTGTTTTCCGGAGCGCACGCATCATCTGCCTTTCGCAGGATTCGGGTTCTAGCACGGCGAAACCGAATGTTTCCCGGCCGAGCCGTTTGTCGGCATTCGGCGGAAAGTTGATACCTTTTGGGCAGGATCGTTAGAGCGCGAAGCGAAGGTGCTGCCTGGGGTGATGAAGCTGCATGGGTTTTATGATTATTCCTCTCATTAACCACTTTTATTTCGGTGTTTGTTTATGCCTCGTTTTAACCGCACGCTGTTGCTACTGGCCTCCCGCTTCCCACCATGGTTTTCGTCGATCGTTAGCCGAGGGCAAAAGGTTGTTGGGTAATCGTTGCGCTTTGAGCTGGCGCGGTTGATTGGACGTGTGATGCATACTCGAAGCACTTAGCTCACTCGCTATAAATATGTAGCATGTAGTGTAGTATGTGTGTTCTTGAGTGAAAGTTAATGTTTTCACAAAAGGAAAATGCAGATCGAGGTACGGTATTGGCGACACTTTCAAGATAAGCCCGTAATTTGTTCTTCTAAAATATATCCGTCTCGTTATTTATTTCGTATAAGTATTATACAATGCTTGCATGCACTACATAGCACGTGCTTTAGTTTTGATTGTAATGAAAAGAATAGCAAACTGAATCCAATATGCCACATGTTCAGACGAGATATGAGATTCTATTAAGGCACATCAACGTCAAAATAGGAAAAAAAATTAAGCAGTAAAATAAAAGAAGTATAGGCATACAATTTCTGTAAGAAGTGGTATTAACAGTAGTAGAATAGATTAATGAATAGAGCAAGACAAAAAAAATATAACGCAAGATCGTTTAAAGTAATCCAAAACTATTCAAGAATTACTAAACCAAGATGAAGCATTTTTTAGCCTGGCGATATTCTTTTTGAAGATTAATTGCACACCATTTTGCTAATTTTATCATCAATCATTAGCCGCTAGTAATGAGGCGGAAGGCCATTTCGACAAGGATCATGAAGTAAAGGGCCAGTTAGAGACTCAAGATTGGATCCAGGATGATCCTATTTTAAATCTCAAACCTTGTATTCTCGAATCGCAAAATGTAAAAGCATTAATTCTGTTTCATCATTTATCACCATTCATCATTGCATGATTGTAAACATGATTTAGCTGAAATCTGCCGTTGAATTTGTTCCTGCCTAATTGCACCATTTCGGCCAATACGGTCTACCGGCGGCAATCAAACCGACTGTAAATTAGCTTTACTTTCCGTCACTTGCCGCTTCCCAAATGGAGAGGGGGGAGGGAGTCTATGAAGCAATTAAAAACTGTCGCTTAAATACATCGCCAGCAACTCTTCAACACGGTCCACCCATCCAGCTAGCTCATTTCCCTAATTTCTGTGTGCGTGTGTAGGTTTACTACTAAGTTTCCTCGAACCCCACCCTCCCGATCGTTAAACCGGAAATTGCTTCATTACTCGTAGCAACAGGTCGCTGCGCTGTGATGCAGTCCCCGCTGTGCATCACCGGACGTCGACAACTTAATGTGCTGTTCGCGATCGCCAAGTGAAAACTGGTCGCGCGTTCCTCGTGTTCCTCGATCGAGCACAGGACAAACGGTACTTGCTCCAGCGGCAAAATGGGGAACGTTGAGCAACGGTGCACCTTTGGACCGTCCGCGGATCATGCCATTCTTTGCGGGGTTCGACCAGAGATTGATCATTAAATTTAAAATCTTGTACCGGCCTCGCGTACTTGCGCGTGTGTGTGTTTGGGTATTAACATGTTTCATTTTCTAACAAGATCACCACATTTCGCATATTCGTAGAACCGCATGTCCCGCGCTTTGGCAATCTCGCGAAGGTCTGGTACATGCTGCTGGTTCGCTCATTAGTGAAATACTGATTCGTTGTACTGATGTCATGTTGCCGATTGCTGCTGCTGCTGCTGCTACTGGTGCTGCTGTTGCCGGTTGCTCTTTCGTTTCGTTGGTGGCTGAAAATGCTCATCAATCCCTGGCCCAACCACACTCTCTCCTCCTGCTGGTTTTTTACGCCCTCGGGAACCTTCCTTTCTCCGATGGCCACCTGTTCTCGCGGTTCTATCGGTGGATATAGCCGGTGGCACGGTAGCATGACGGTGTCGCACGCCATCGCGGCCACACGTACGCTCGTGTACGGCACACCGACCATGTCACGTCCGTTGATCGCGCGCTCTCATTGGCGCATAAGTTATGATCAATTTCATGGTTCAGTGGGACTGCGGAAAACGGTGTTGACGCTGGTCTTGGAGACGCGTTTTTGGGAAATTATTGAGTCCAACGGTTGGTTCAGAGTTTCTCAAATTGTTTTTTAGTATTTGTTTTTTTGCTCTTGAGAGTTAGTTGGAATTGCAATAGAATGCCCTGAAACGCTGTAGTACAACTTGTTGTTGTCGGAATGTCGGATTTTTCGAAGGCAATCACCTAGAGATACTACAGCTTGTGAGATGCCTTGTCTTGGGCAATAAAACAAGGAATTCGGTGGTTCGCATCCCCCGTTCGGTCAACAGCACAGCACAGGAACCAGCGGAGGAATGCAATGTCCGTCCCCGTTGGCCATCCATGGCTCAAGGGAGCGTGCAGCAGATTGGCGATCGGAGGAGACCCGAACCGGACCATCTCAGCGCGCTGTGCTGCGATGACCCCGTTGCGCTAATTAAGTCCACATGCCGCTGACTGTGTTGCTCCCCTGCGTGTGTATGTGTTTGTGTGTGTGGCATACCAGGGAGTAGTATGGAGGCACAGAAACCCCGCCGGCTGATCATCACCTTCACCACCGCCAGCAAATTCACCTCAGCGTGATCAGCAGCATCACACCTGATCATGTTTCATGGGTTGTGGCATCGTCTCGTCCTAAAATTAGCCACCCAATGGCCACTACAACGCATGCTAGAAAGAGACAAAGAGCAGAGAAAATAAGGGAGGTGTACGGTACGACGAGGAATGAGTGGGAGACGAGACGTTTGCAGACTGTTTTCGGATGCGTGATGCGACCTGGAGGATGGACACCTACACCGTGAACTATGCCAGCGCGCACTAACAGAGTCCATCAATCATCCGTAGTCGGCACGGTTCGCACTTCCTGGCTTAAACCCCTGGCGCGGTGGTCAAAAGCGTTGCTTGTTGCCTGTCCCACTCGGTTCTCTACATTGTATACCACCCGCCCCCTTTGGGCGGGCCACCCGGACCCGTACCCGAACCTGTCTCCCAGCACTGCGCCTAGTCCTGTCCGCGGTACGACATGAGGCGAGCGGCGGGGGCGGGAACACATCAATGGGAACATTTTTGGCTCAATTTTCGGCCAGTTGTCGTCGGGTTCGTAGTTACATGAACATTGCTGGTGGCATCGTCTGCCTGTGACATATCCTCGACTCGACCATTTCTTTCGCTCGTTGTCATTCTCGCCTACAAATGACCACTTATCAATGTACAGCCGACGAGATCGTGTCGTGTGGTCCTGCTGCCCTGCGATGGCCTGCCCTGCCTTGCCCTGTTGCCGCTCGAGCTCGAGCAGGCGGGAAAGTGACGGGTGTGTTTCGTCGCTGATTTTGTTTAATGATTTTCTGAAATTCCTCGCCGCGACGGCTGCATTGCCGTTGCCTGGTGGAGGTGGCTACTTCGTTCGTGGTGTTCTGATTGGAATCGGATTGGAACATCGTTTAGTATTTTGGGGTGGGTTCGTTATTTTTATCGCGTCCGGTTCCCGGTTGCTGCGTTGGTTACTGCTTTTTTCATTGTGTCACCGGCAATGGTTCGTTCTTGTTTGAGTTTCGGAAACATTTTACTCAAGTCGTGTGATTTAGTACTACATTTATAAATAAAATAGAATACATTATTTGGTGATGAACTAGCAGAGCGAGTGGTTGCTTAAATTTCGCAACAAGTTGAGAACCATCATCAGTCTTTATGATACTGTTTCTTTGCTTTCTATTTGCATTAGATGCTCTTTGGAATACTAATGTTATTACTAAATAAGCAAGAGCTTATCTGCCTTTGGATGTAATAATATTTGACCGTACGTTAGGTAATCATAGCAAATAATAAAAGTCCAGCAGGCAATCAAGGTACATAATATTGTAACAAGAAAAAAAAACATTTGAAATGGAAAAACTAAACAGAGAACAAAAGAAACAGAACAAAAAAAAAACAGAAACAGAGCAATCAATTACCCATTGAAGACGTTACCAGACCCGTACCGTATCGTCGCGAAAGTAGATCGCAAATTGCACAACTTTGCGAGCAATTCCGAAATTTTATATTGAATTTAGTTCCCATCAGTCCGCCGCCGAAGAACATTAAACTATTTCCATTGCCTCTCGAGGTTACATCAGTCGAATTATGAGAGCCTCATCTAATGCGCCTCATCGTCTCTTCTTCTTCTTCATCGTCTCTTCTTCTTCTCTCTAAAACGTTTAATTTCGTTTGTTTAATCTATGTTTATCAAGGGAAGAGGTACACTCCTACCGTCTCCCCTAAAAATCCAACGCTCCCCTAAAGATCCAACGTAATATCCAACAAACACCCCAGTACACCGTTCGGCTAAAACAAAAGCGACCAACGCGGCCGAAGTGATTTGTAGGGTGTTGGTCCGGGGTGCGGGAATGCATAATGCTACGCGCTTGATCTTGGTCCCTCTCTCCTTCGTACGGCTCTCAAAATCTGCGAGCCAGCGAGATCGTGGCTGACGGTAGCTGAAGGTTATGTGGCCTGGAAAAGTTGGACAACAAACTCGCAACCGACAGCCAGCAGTCTAGCAGCGTGGCTGTTGCTTGCAAACCGGGCGCGAACGGTTGTTGGTACAAAGATCGTGATCGTCGCCGTCGTCACTCGCACCAGTCCAAACCACAGCTAAACCAGCGGTTACGATTCCGATTCCCAGCTTACGGATTGCTCGTGGCACGGAGCCCCACGTTCACCAGGCCGGCCTACAGCAGCGCACTCACTCACGCTTCGGTCCCGGTCGCCATCTCTCACGATCATGAGTCGCAACACCGTCTGATCTTGTGAACCTAGTGTCTGGTTTGGTGGTGGGGCACAGCGACCCCTAGTGCTAGATGGGTCAACCGTAGCAACCAGCCCGGCCACCCAGTACGGGTTTGAGCCTTTAGGAGTTAGAAGTTGTGTTGCGAGTGGAAGTCGCACCGTTCTCGACGAAGTCGTTTCTTCATTACTCCGATCCAGCTGCTATAGACTGGCCTTCGCGGGATGCATTGTCAGTGACCATCAACTCTGGTCGAGCACGGACGCATCAAACGCACGATTGCCGGAAGTGTTGGCGCATCATCAGGTGTTGGAATGAGCCTTAAACGGTGCATACCGTAGCGACGATATGGGACAAGTGATCGATGAAGTTGCTACTCCCTTCACCTTCACGCTAGACGATCAACGATCGTGTGCCAGTTGACATCAGTAGTGTCTAGCGTTTGATTCGATGAAGCAGAGTGCAGTGTGCCTCGGTGTTTTTCGCAGTTTCCCTTCGTCTATCCATCCGTAATGGTTCCTGTTCCGGTGTTCCACTTCGTTCTGTAAGTATCTGCGGTACTGGCTGGAATGAACTCCCAACATAAGCATCGCTGTCGATCTAATCTTCGACGGTCTTTGCAGTTTCTCTGTGATTTCAAGCGCATCGAGTGCCGTGGTGCGACAGTATAGCTGTGATAATTACTTTCAATCCTGGTGCCAGCTGCACAATGTCACGATCCAGATGGAGCGGGACGTTCAGGGTACGATCTTCCCACGGGAACGGCAGCTCGGCTTCGTCTACGGTACGATCGGGAACTTCTCGCACACCTTCAACAATCAGCTGTTCCGGGCGGGCGTACTGAGGGTATTCGCACGTGGAACACACATTCCGTACCTCACGATGCCAAACACGCTCGATCAGTTGTACTTGCGCGACAACGATCTACGCACCGTGGAGATCGATCCAAGGGTACGCTACACGCTTCGCTATCTACGGATCCAGATGAACAAGCTACGATCGGTGGCCCGCTTCGAGCATCTAACGCAACTGCTTGAGCTCAATCTCTGCGATAATCTGCTCGAGACGGTCCCGTTCGATACGTTCGCCACGATGACTAGATTGCGTCAGTTGATCCTGTGCGGGAATCACATCAAAACGCTCGTCCCACCGATTCCGCAACAAACCGTGGTCCAGCTACCCTCGCTGACGCATCTGGATCTGAGCGGGAACTTTATCTGCTCGTTACCGCTCGCTCGGTGGCAGTTTCCGCAGTTGGTGAATCTGGGTTTGCGCGACAATCTGCTTACCGAGCTGGACA
This sequence comes from Anopheles darlingi, assembly GCF_943734745.1. Lineage (NCBI taxonomy): Eukaryota > Metazoa > Arthropoda > Insecta > Diptera > Culicidae > Anopheles > Anopheles darlingi. The sequence continues at coordinate 20,116,776 of NC_064874.1, read as the reverse complement.
GTAGCGCCATCGTGGCCCGCTTTCCACGGATGCGCATCTTCGATGCATCGGCCAACGCACTGGACTGTCGTTCGTACCGGCAGGCACTGCGAACCTTCGCCAACCGCTCGATCGTACATCTGATTGATCGACGAATGTGTAGCGTGGACGATGCCATCCTTGTTAGCGGTGAGGATCGCGGTGATGGCCGGCGTGATGGCGCCAAAACCATCGGAAACGGCTCAAGTGGTGGTGGTGGAAGTGGTAATGAGATCGTGCCAGCACGCCCTGGGTCGACCCTGGCGGGAGGACAAGAAATTCGAAACCTTAAGGAACGGCTCTTCCTGCAGCAGTTAACCATCCAGCGGCAGCGGATGGAAATCGAACAGCTGCGCGCCAACCTGACGACACTGATGGAACAGTTCGATCTCGTCGCCGGGCCTGTCCGTGCCGTCGATCCATTCTAGCGCTACCGCACGCTGCTCTTTGATGCATCTTTAGCCAACCGGTGCAGCGGTTTTACACCGCGATGCAATAAACAGCAAACCAGAGAGAGAGACAGAGCGAGAGAGCAATAAGGGAGAGTAACTGAAAGCGGACATATAACCTCGTGATGGTTCCAACAGAAATGCGTTCACAAGTGAGAAATTGTAACCGACCATTCGGTGTGACATCCGCAAATACCAAGCACCAGACCGTTAGTGCAGTTTATGGTCGATTGTTTCTTCGCTGTGACCGGCGTGGCCAGCATCGCGATCCTTGCTCAAAGCGAGTGTTGTTAATGAATGGATGCTCGGTGACCCCGGCACGGTTTTCAAAAGCCGTTGAGAGAAGATGTTGTTGCCTTGGTTCATTGCAAAGCGACTCGCAACGCACATTGTACTGTCTGCTGAAAATGCCCTGACCTAGCTAGCTTAATACGAAGATGAAGAATTGTCCTCTATCTATTATGTAAATAGTGCCGTTGGTATGTTGTGCAAAAGCAATGTTGTCGCCAATAAAATATTTATTAATAAGTGTTTAACCCAGCAAATGCTAAAAATATTTAATGTAGACGTGTATTTCCTCTTTCCGAATTTAGTTTATGTTCTAAAATATCTGAAGATGTCAATATACAGCAACGGGACGCATTTGCCCTTTCAGCAAGATATATGCTTTTAGCATAAATCATTCTGTTTTAACAGGAGCCCTGGGATTTGGCGGTCCTAATGGGCAAATGATTTATGTTCCCTGGTGTAGCGACCTTGCCCTTAAGAACTTTTACATCTTCAACCGCGCAACTTTACCACAGACTACGAATGGTACACATGGTGTCAGCGTTCAAACCCTTACTATGCGACACCCACGTTGCAGATGAATGTCACTCTCTCAGTAGGGGAAGTTGATGCATTGAATGCCTTCATTCGTTTGTTTTATCGGTTCCGTTTACGTTCGTCTCTTGTGTCGGAACATGGCTTTTATCTGTTTGAATCTGCCCTTTAACCGGTCTTGCGTTTCCTGGTAGACAAAATTGTGCTGACATTTACTCTCGATATGAAATGAGCACAGGAGTTGTGTAATTGCGGTTACAGAATCGAAAAATCGCTATATTCTCTGTCGGAAAACTGACACTTGCGACTAAATGATCTGAAATTAGATTTTATTGTGCTTGAAGCTACCAATCGATCATCGAGCGGAACACTCCTTTGCGTCGGATCGATATGTAGACCTTGTACGCGAAGAAGGTAACATTGTCATGCATGCGGAACCACGCATCCAAGCGATAATCACCTGCCGGCATCGATTTCGGCAGAAATCTTTCCTCAAGCCAAAACAGCACGTTATACGTTACGTTCTACAACAGAAAAGAAGAAGATTTGTGAGTTAATTATGTTAGTTATACATTTTGAAATGCTAAGATAGATACCCCATGAGGACAATGATGTGCGTAGGCGGGCATCAGCTCAATCAAAACCGATAGTATGTGTCTAGAGATGACATCCGGTGAAGGATTACGTAGAAATGAGCACACCTCGACCGTCACCTCGATAGGGAACGTTTGAAAGGCATTGTACTTGTAATACGTCTTCACCTGAATGTACATATAGTCGAGCCGCTCTGGGACATGCACGGATATGTTGAAAAGTGTTGGTTGATTACGTCGCAGCTGCGATCTGCAGTAATTTAGGTGGCTTCTTTTGTACGGTGTCTCTATGCAAATGTATCGCGAAACACGCATCGAGAACTCCTTCGTCTCATTGCTGAAGATCGTGAGTTCGGGTAGACTAAACGATTTATTTGCTCCTTGAACAGGGATCACTGCAATGAGCAGCAGCATAACCAAACACACCATTGCAAATAATGTTGAGCGAAACTAGAGAGAAAACTGAACTGAGTAAATCGTCTCCAGGACTCTTAAATCCGTTCAGCAAGCATGGTCATTTACTCGTTACTGTGGCTATCAAACCGTGTGATGATGTATAATCGTTAGTAGAAATGGTTCACTGCTCTTGTTGGCTGTGCTTTGTTGAAGAGTAGCATGATAAGAATATTATCCATATAATAAGGCTGTTAAATATAAGGCTGTTAAATTTATAAAAAAGAATAATAAAACTCATGCGCTGCTCAATGAAGCTTCTTTATTCTCTTTTCTCTAATCAATCGTCGACGTTGAAAGAGGTTTTCGACGAAATGCAATTAAATTTTTCCTTTTCTTGTCAATATTGTGCCATTCGTTAGGTGTGTAGCAGAATCCCTGCCTACTGCGATGGTTCTGCATTCAAAAACATCCAAAAGTATCAATAGCGACTCTCAATATGATAAGCATACGAGTTATGCAGGTACACGTGAGCAAAATACTTTCCATGATGAATGAGAGAATTCAACGGTTGTTTATTACCAATTGTTATTGCTTAAAAATGCTACAATAAGAGTGAATTTGATTAAAATATGGTTCCAAAGACTTTTTCGTTGCAAGTTCATCTAATTTATTCAGTAAATTTATTTTCGCTAACCATTTTAACCATAACAATATCTAATGGTTATAGAAAAATGCAAGCGTTAAATATCGAGTATTACCAATTGACTACCAATCGATCATCGAGCGGAACACTCCTTTGCGTCGAATTGTGAAGTAGACCTTGTACGCGAAACAGGTAACATTGTCGTGCGTGCGGAACCAAGCATCTAAGCGATAATCACCTGCCGGCACCGATTTCGGCAGAAATCTTTCTTCCAACCAAAACAGCACGTTATACGTTTTGTTCTACAACGAAGTGGTGGAAGATTTGTAAGTAATTAATTTTAGTTATACATTTTGAAATGCTAAGATAGATACCCCATGAGGACAATGATGTGCGTAGGCGGGCATCAGCTCAATCAAAACCGAGAGTATGTGTCTAGAGATGACATCCGGTGAAGGATTACGTAGAAATGAGCACACCTCGACCGTCACCTCGACAGGGAACGTTTGAAAGGCATTGTACTTGTAATACGTCTTCACCTGAATGTAAACAGTGTCGAGCCGCTCTGGAACATGCACGGATACGTTGAAAAGTGTTGGTTGATTCCGTCTCAGTTGCGATCTGCAGTAATTTAGGTGACTTCTTTGGTAAGGTGTCTCTATGCAAATGTATCGCGAAACACGCATCGAGAACTCCTTCGTATCATTACTAAAGATCGTGAGTTCGGGTAGACTAAACGATTTATTTGCTCCTTGAACAGGGATCACTGTAATGAGCAGCAGCATAACCAAACACACCATTGCAACTAATGTTGAGCAAAACAAGAGAGAAAACTGAACTGAGAAATTCGACTACAGGACTCTTAAATCCTTTCAGTAAGCATGATCATTTACTCGTTACTGTGGCTATCAAACCGTGTGATGATGTATAATCGTTAGTAGATGTATAATCGTTAGTAGACATAATAACATTAGTATTTTCTATTATAACATTATCCATGCTCCTTCTTGTGTTTATAAAACTATTAAGTTTATAAAAAAAAGTAATACAACCCACGCGTTGCTCAATGAATCTTCTTTATTCTCTTTTCACCAATTAATCATCGACGGTAAAACACCTTTTCGACGAATTGATCCGAAGATTTGTGCAGCAAGCAATGTGACATTATCTTTCGCACGAAACCAGATATCCATCCGATAGTCACCGGCTGGCACAGATTTGGGAAGGAATCGTTCCTCCAGCCAGAAGATAGCTGTGTAGGTTAGGTTCTAGAAACACACGGGCACAGCATAAATCTTGTGGTGTGACAAACTAGATAATTTTATATACATCCAACTTACCCCGTGTGGGCACGAATAGCTATACTTGGGAAGCACGGTGCTGAACACCTTATAGATATGGCGTGCTAGGACATTACCCGATGGGTTGGGACGTAGGTACATGCAACCATCGAAATTCGCTTCGACGGGAAAGTATTGATACGTTTTGTATTTGTAGTACGTTTTAATTTGCAGATTGACTTCATTCAACGTTTCCGGAACGTATATGGAAATGTTTAACTTTGTAGGCTCGTTTCGGCGAAGCCACGTGCGACAGTAATGGAGTTGAGTTCTCTGATAGGGTACCTCAAAGCAAGTGTAGCGCGACACGTGCAAACTAAACTCTCTCGAGTCATTGGAGAAGATCAACTGGTCTGGAATAGACGATAAATCGAAACACAGCACAAGCGACACGGTCAGCATAAGTCGCACGATTTGAATAACCATAGTTGCCATTACTGACAATACTACACACTTGTTGACACTGAAGCGCTTTCCATTTGTAGTGCAAGCAAAAGCAAATCGAGCAAGATTTTTGGACTTAATTGCTTTTGTCAATGCCAAGTGCGTCAAGTGCCTTCATTAATCGATAATGGTTGACAAGGAATTAACTGGTAGTAATGGGGAATGAAAATAGCATCAATTTTCATAATTATCCTTGACGAATCATATTATGAAGCCAATTGAGTACTACGCCGTTAAAATAGATACTTGCCGTTTGGTCATTTTGTATAACTTTAAACATGTAAGAGAGTTTTATCAAAATATAATTTCACTTACGTTTTTAAATGTTCGTTTCAACTGCATCCGATGTATTCTGCAAAAAATGTGGACAACGCACTTTAACTGATGGAAAATAATGCGGGTATAATAGAGCAATATAAGTGTTAAATACGAGTTTTATTCAGGGAATAGTGTGTCTATAACTCTTGTGTCAAGGGAAGGAAAACATAAGGAAAGTAGTACTTTCAATAGTTTAACACAATTAAGCACTATCTGTGCTCGTAGTCTACCTGTGATCTTAGTAAGACATTTTAAAACAGTGATCCATTCTATAAAGTAATGTCTTTAACTCCTGCGTCGGAGTTTTGCCATTTTACACAGCCATATCTCTCTCTTTCAAAACACTGGAATAAACGTCCAAAATCTTCGTTTATAACAAATCGAATACCTATACTTATTTGATCCCTGGCAATACTTGTTTCATTTAGTGAGCTGCACAAACAACTGACCACTAACTGTGCTCATTTGATATGCATCCCTATTAGACTTTTAATTCTTCTTATGCACCCGTTTTCACCGAAAATGTTTCATGCTGCAAGCTTTAAGTATGCTCCTGAGCCCCGTGTTTATGTTTTTCGCGCTCATCATCCATTGGAAGATCGTTGTACGTTGCGGCAGCACCGATGCGATGTTCACCAATCTTCCAGCGCGTCCGAACAACGGTGGTGGCAGAATCAGCCGAACTTGTTAGCGGTTTGCCTACCTCCCAGGCATATAGTTTTCGCTTTACCATCGTTGGTGTGTAATCTTCCGGCTCGGAGTGACGTTCGTTCGGTGCGATCGCTTCACTTGGCATCTTCGATGTACCTCGAACACGTTCGTAGTGAATCTCGTAGTCCTTGCCGAGTAGTATAAACCCATCGGCCATGGGTACAATATGTGAGGCACGCTCGAGATAGTGAATGTCCGTCATGTTGCGTATCTTGTCGATATCTACATAGGATGAAGAAAAACAATATATTTATCAATATTATGCGGCATCATCTAGAGAGAAACTATATGACAAATTATCATTACTATCATTAATTATGCCAATCGTTTAGGTAGTTGCTCACTGATGAGTTAAAACTACTAATAGTACTAGTACTTGTATATGACACGAATAACTCAAAATCATACAACGCTAGGCTAGATAAAGCTCCCCTGGAAAACGTTATGTTTATTGCTCATATATCATATTTAATACATGCCTTCACCAGTTCATCAGAGTTCTCAAAACGCCCTTGCTACGCACGCCGAAGAAAGCTTGATACGAAAACAGCGTCACATTGTCCTCGGCTTTAAATATCGCATCGTAGCGATAATCGCCCGTAGGTACTGAAGACGGTAGGTGACGTTCTTCGAGCCAAAAAAGGACATTGTATGTGGTATTCTAGAAGCGAAATTCAACCGTGCCGGTAATGTGAAATCACTCTCTCTCTCTCTCTTTCTGTTTCGCTTTCTTGGATATTTATATTTACCCCAAACGGACACGGATGATTGAATTGTGGTATCACCTCAGCGATGACTGAAAAGATGTGCCTCGAAACGACATCCTTGGACGGATTGTTTAAGAAGGAACACGCTTCTACTAGCATGTCAATAGGATCGCTTTGAATACTTTTAAACTTGTAGCTAAGCTTCACTTTCAAATATAGTACGTTCACAAGCTCCGGAATAGTTAGTGAGACGTTGAGAATGGTTGGGAGATTGGGACGCTGCTGGGATTTGCAGTAGTTGAGGGTGGTCCTCTGATAAGGTTGCCCGATACAAACATAACGCGAGACGTACATAGTATAACCTTTTGTGTCATTGTTGAAAATGATCGTCTCAGGGCCCGTTAAAGGGAGATCACCACACAGCACCAATGCAGTGCTTGCTAGGCACAGGGTAAGAATGAGGAAATACTTATTTTGGCAGAACTCCATATTCCGGGAGCTGCTCTTTCTGCTAACTATGTGCTATAACTGCTATAACTATGGCAGATGGAAGCGCACGTCATTTTTATACCTTTAATCGGCTTCCAATTGGTTCCTGCAAAATCATTAAATGGCAAACGCAGTATTAAAATAACATCATCATTACATATCACATTGAGATTCCTAGAAGAATATTAGTTTGATTATGCAGCGCATTACGGATTTTGTTAAATATTGATGTTGAATTTCTGTAACAGCTTGTGTATAAATTTCTATTTGGGTGAGAAATGTATTGGATTGTTTTTCTTGATAGTAACCGTGGTGGCCTTTAGAATATATATCTTTTTTCTACATTACTCAACAGTCTACTTTATGATACAAGCCCGACGATCGAAGGGTAGAACGGTGAAGAATTGTGATGGTAAATTGTACTCCTTTGATAAGGATGATTTGTGCAAATGTATCGCGAAACGTGCAGTGTGATATCAATCATAACTTAAACGAAAAATGTTCGGACAGCACGCCAACAATGGCAGCATCAAAAAGTTACTCCAATCAGTCCATGGCTTTTAGTCGACTTGATTTAATGGTACGATAATGTCTTTCATTAAAGTACTTTTCCAAATACCACATTAAACACGCTAGCAATGCTAATGTACTGAGATATTCATGAGCTTGTTCAGATCGATTATCTATCTAATGGTTTTAGTCTCTCTTTGCGCCAAATCACGCCATCAGATATTCAACACATCTGTGTGGATGATGAATCTCGCATGGTAATGTCATTAACTACCTCGACACAATGCCACAAATTTCATCCATCCTATGCATATGCCCAGCCCTTCCCTATACGTATTAGTGTCCCCTTCATGCGATCCCTACCGGACCGAGACGAGGGATGCGCTTCGAACATTATAAAATATGATCCAAGTCAATTATGTTTGTTTTATGTCAGTCATTTGTCAGTTGAACCGTGCTGTGAGCTGAGGTGATGAAAGATCGCGCCCGCAATTACGCGATCACAAATGCGATGTTTGAAGGCTCGATAGGCCTCCGAATGTGAATGCCAAGGACGACCAATATGAACAATAATCCCACCTTATTCCATGATTGCGTTGGAATTCCCGGGATTCTCGCAAAACGTCAGTGAATTAGATAACAATCTGATAACGAATAGTTATGGCAAAAATAAACGATAAACGACATAATATAATTGCTATCATTTTGAAGCTTATACTTAACCACTATCTGCTCGCCAACAAACATGTCCCTCGGGCGCACTAATTTTCACTTACACTGCATTATTCCTCGCTGCTCTGCTCCATTCCTCGATCGAATGCTTCTGTACAGCCCTTGAAAACCATCAGCGTAGCTCTTGCAGTGTCGAATATGTTTCAACATTTTACTTAATTTTCATTCATCACCACTCTCGGAACCATCATCACTCGACCGGGCCACCATCACAAAAATTCCTACGTTGCCTTCCCCTGTTCTAATGAACCTTGGCGAATGTTGACATCCTGCCAACATGCATCAACCGCAAAAAATGAACAGCGAACCACAAGCCATTGCTAAATTGAGTATCAAGAACATCAACAACTGGCCCTCCAATTAAGCAACGTGGGTCCCTATCTGTGGGTCGCTGTCCGCTAAGAGTGACCGCACCAATCCGTACATCAACGGTCGACCGCGCTTCCTTAGCGTCGATCTGGTATGTTTATCATGGCGTGGGAAATTATTTGTGTCCCTCCGGTGCACCACGGTCAAGCGCGCTCGTTCACCTTCTTGTGTGCAGCATGAGGAGGTTTGACGTGAAGTTTGTGCAATGGGATACCTCCCTTCGCAGATCACACATTTCACTGGTGTACTTGAGACTGCGGCAGGTTCGTTCGTCCTGCTAGTGCTGTCGCTGACTTGCTAAGCACGTTTGAGATCCGCTCGACGCGATGAGACGCGCTACGGTTTCCCCTGTTTGATTTATGTCGACCGCTCGCAGTAGATTAGCCAGTCGATTAGGCAGATTATCTAGGATTTTATCGCCGCGAAGACATCGGTCATCATCATCGGTTGGTCGACAAAGACGCGGTTTCCATCTCGCTCGTTTCCCAAGAACCGAATATTAATGCTTCATTTTTATCTCACAAGAAATACCAGGGGTACATAAATCAATTTTCCTAAAACATTCTCAACGAGATTGATGGATAGATGTGGGTTTTTCATAAACAGTGGAAAGTGTGTGTGTGTGTATCTCCTGAGCAGCGATGCTACTACCAATCCATGATCGAAGGTACGACACCCTTTCTACGAACCGAGAAAAACACCTGGTAAGCGAACATGGTCCGATTGATCGCATCGCGAAACCAGCAATCCATCCGAAAGTCACCGGCTGGCATGGAGTCAGGGAAAAATCGTTCCTCGAGCCAGTATACAATCGTGTACGTAGTGTTCTAGAAGGAGGAAATGGATATACACGGATGGGTTGCTTAAAGACAGAAGCTGAAGAATGAAATCTTACCCCATGCGGGCAGGGATGCATGTACTGTGGCATGGTCTCCATCAGCACGGAGTATGCATGGCGCGAGAAAAGATCGTTCGAGGGTTGTCGCATATAGGCACAAACTTCTTCATGCAAATCGATTGGAAAAATCTGGTACGTCGTGTACTTGTAATACGTCTTCACCTGCAAAAACACTTTGTTCACGACCTTTGGTACGCGGATCGACATGTTGAACAACGTTGGCTCATTTCTCCGTAGGCGTATTTTGCAATACAGCAGCTCGGTCTCCTCATATGGCGATTCCACACAGACGAACCGGGATACGCGCACAGTGAAGGGTTTCGATTTGTTGGAGAGCACGACACGGTCAGGATATTTCACAGAAGACAGTACCTTCGTATCCATCGAGATTGTACAGTTAATGATCGCCAGGATGGCGAAAACAGTAACGAATAGTCCCGTACAAGACGAAGTACTCGACGCCATGCTTAGTAATGCGTTCGAAAGGATGTTAACGACGATGTCCGAAAACTCAATGCTCGTCAATGTGTGACAATGCTGGAGATTTAATGTGACCGGTGTCACTTTTGCGCGATTTATGTTGTTCAATTCGTAAATACCTCAATTGTAACAATTAAACAATGATCTCATAGAAAAAGGAATGGGTATCCCCGGTTACCGTACACGTAGGCCAATTACGACAATCATAATTGAGATCAACGATCCATTTCGTGCAGTTTTGAAGATCCAGATCATATTTACGTTGCTGATTTACACGGCGAATGTGACTTATTTTCCTATTTCTCATAACAAGGCTATTCCGTTTGTGTGTTTCAAATTGTTTTAATAACTATTTTTAATGCGTGCTAGGGATTTGAAAGTTATTGGTTCCGCAGCATGACTCCACCACAACCTAGGGGGATGACATCCACATACCAATTTTTGAAAGGTTCAGCATTCAAGGAAAACCAAATTCGTTTTTTTTCAAATTCAGTTTTCAACCAGCGATCCGTGCATTGTTCTGATTTTTGTACTCCCTCCCTTGCACAAAAAACAATCGAAGCCATGAGAGCGCCTAGATTTACACACGATATTGCACCGCGCACGGTGCATAAATCTAGGCGCTCATACACGCGGTTTGAACAATGCGCGATGCCCAAAAAAGAAATTGGAAAAAAATAATTTGGTGTGGAAAATTCCTTGTCACGAGATTCATCACGAGGCAGTCAACTTGCGGACAAGAAATCTAGAAACATCTACGCTTAAGATTTGAACCAATCGGTCTCAATGGATGGCACAATATTTAGATCAACATGCTCTCTTCGTCGTCGGCACATTACCAATCAAACATTTGACCCTTTGCGACAGATTTCATCACGATGAACGTGTGATCAAAGTCACGCACGCAGATAGTATGCTTGGTTACTGCCACAGCTGGATCAAAACGATAAAGCAAAGAGCCGCGAGTGTGCCGTGGCAGTCAAGGTTATCCATCATGCTGTATGATACCTTTTAATCTTTGTCCACCCCAAAAAAGGGCCCAACACAAGAGAGGTAGTGCAATCGTCATTGATAAACGCACCAGGCGATTGGATGATGTAAAATCTCGGCAGTTCGCTTAACTGTTGGGTTTCCAGGGCCAGCGCCATTTGTTGGGTGTTGTTTTCGAGCGAAGTAAACATCTTCGAGTTTGTAATCGCTGAACTTTTGGATTTTCAATACAACGTAAGCTTATCCAATGGTCCATCGGGAAATCAAAAAGCCCCCCGGGGGGTTGCTATTGGTTTGTGGGTGTGAATTCAAAGTGAACCTTTGTTTGACCGTGAGCAACCGTACCCAAACAATGGAAACTCAAACCAACCCAAATGAGATGGCAGTGATAGTGGCCAAACCGACTCCAAATCCCCCTCCAATCCATCATAATCCGCATTGAGTTACGTAATCATTTTTTTTACTTTTGCCGGACCCGCCTAGCATCGATGTCGCATAGTCGATGACACATTCTCCCTACTCCCTACTTCTTGGTGCTTTGTAAGACAGAGAATGGTCGTATGTGTCGCCGTTGTGCGGTGGGACTGGTTTAGTCATCAAAATCGGCAATCGTATGATAGCATTCCACCACTACCAGCAAACAGCACGATAAGAAAAAGAAAATCGATAGATGCACCCAACAGCAGATGCCTTGTGCTGACAAATGTTGACATTATTAGCAGCCTGACCTGGATCGCTTCGAATGGAAACCACACCCGTTACCATCGTTGCGAATGTGTGTTGGCACGGGCTGCTGTGGCGACGAAAATGCCATTCGCCAATTCGTCTGCAGCACAAATCTGACCAAAAACCAACCAAAGATGGCTGATTTGAATGCTTTGATTTGCGTGTTTGCGTGCTGTGATTTCAGGAGAGGTTGGATGTGGGGAAAAGGGTTGATGGTGATGGGGGTTACTTACCACGTACCACGAAGTACCAATAGTTGGTGTCACCAAACTCGGTATACCGGGTCGCGCCACGACGCTCGATTTCGTCCCACAGTCGCGATCGTTCGTGGCGCAGGCTGAGCACGTACGCGAAGAAACCAACGACGAACGTTAGAAACAGCGCGATCACGAGCAGAAAGACCTTCGTTGTCGTGTTTAGCACCATGCTGTTTGCTGCTCTGACTGCCTCTCCGTGCTACTATCGATTGACTGACGGCAATGTGGCGGGATCGAGTCAAACACACTTCTACTTCACACACTTGACTCTTGAGCTAAGTCGTTAAAAACGGATGGTGACGTGGCGCACACACAGATCCGAGCGGTCTCAAGATACATGACCCCGGGGATGCTGGATCACACGTGCATATGGTCGGTGTGGGCACATTTTTTTGCACAGGTATTGTATAAAGAAAAAACTTTTTATCAGCTTCACCATGCGATCGAGCCTGGGTCCACCGCCTCTCCGCCCGAAAACCAAACCGGAGGAGTTCCGGTAGGTTTTAACCGGTTTTCGCACACCTTAACCGCTCGCCGCAGAAGCGACGCCGGCTAACGGCAATCACAGACGCTACAGTACTCGCCGTCTCGCGGTTTATTTTATAAAAAAAAAAAAACAGCCAACCACAATAATGGACGCACGTAGTCAACCACACCACCCTGAGCCCCCGCCTATTGTGGGCTACGTTTTCGTTGTTTACGTTTCGACGAAACCCTTTTACTTCTCGTTGCGCTGAGCGGTTCCTTTTAAAATAGAACGATTCTACGTCACATCCACCACATGATCACTTCGCGTGACACGCACCAGCGCACACGCGTTCTATTGGGTTGTACCCAGCTCGCAACAACACGCTAACTAACGACGAAGACGTCGTGACCGGTGGACTTCTCGCGCGAAACTCGCCGTCAGTGCGTATTTAGTATTGGGGCCCACCCCCAAAGCGTTACACCGTTCATATGCTTCATCGCAGATGCGCGCACACTAACACAGATGATGATGCGCACAACGATCTCGCTCGGCGGGCGCGCCACGCAATACTCGTTTTGGTGGGGGGGGGGGGGGGGGGGGGTGATTGGGGATGCGGATGAAAACAAACGTGAATTGCAACAACGGCATTTGGGGCGTGCGTAAACACTAGGTGGGTTGGCGTTGTAGTGTTCGTGCCATGGTGCGTGGTGCACAACACAACCAGCTTGAGCGATAGCGACCCCTCGACTACCTCTCCAACGTCCCCTCTTCAACCACACCATCGACTAGGGGAGCGCACGGTAAATCGGGAACTGCGCCACATTTACTACCGGGAATGAGATATCAATTTGAACTTTAAACATCGAATCACACGAGATAGCTACTAAAAATGACAAAAAGCAATCTATTGTCGATCAAACATCATGTGACGGGTTTTTTTGACGGGTTGAGTTTGATGCAGTTTCTTGTCCCTGTTTCACCGATTCACGACACGCTACGCCCTGAATATCTCATAAGATAACCGACTGTCCGCCACGCATCATCGCTTACTGCATTGCCCATCTGCGATCTTTGCGTACTTTCAAAGCCACTGGCCACTTGCGTCGATGACCGAGATCGCGCGTGGCGTGTGAGTATTATATTAACCAACGGCGGCCTTCGGTCGGTCTCCGGGTTTGGCGATGGCCCGGCGTGGTGCGTGGATGCTACCAACTACCAGCCGCCCTGTAGGTTGCCGGTAATATTGGACGGCTCTCTAACTCCATCTCTAATGACGCGAACCGTTGGAAGAGGGTTTTTAGAGACACGCTACTAAGCTATCGTGGATGCGATTCGGTTTCGTGGTCAGTTTATTTGCGTCTCTGTTTTGCGTTTTTTTGCCGCTTTTTGCGCTGACGTTAGGAATCTCGTTTGGCTTCACTTCTTCCTTTCACTCAGTGGGGTTTTCTTGATCTTCGCGAAACTTTCGCATCCATCACCTGCCTCTGGTGGTTATCTTATTTCTTTCCTCTTTTTCTTGTGCGAAAACACTCGCATCTCGACACTGCTGAACGCACACCGCAAAGGGTTTATATGTGAAAAGCATATAGAGGTGCATGGGACCTCTCCCACAAGTTTGTTAGCTCAAGATGGGTGCTGTGAAGATGGCAGACGAAGAATATAAATTGGCCGTTGGTGCCATGTTGCTTTTAAAAAAATCTTTCTAATCGATAACTGCTTTTTGCTAGTGAAAAATGGAGTATTAACCAAAGGGTCAGGGCCATTCTATTTGAATTTATTTTATATTTCAACTGATAACCTTGGAATTTTATTGCTGTTGCAACATGAACTGGCCAACAATAGCATTCACTCGGTGCTTCTCGTAAAATATGGTATCATGCTAAGCGGTGCTGGGTAGTTCCGTAACCACGTTGGCCCAACATGCTTCTGACCGGTGTTACCATCCGTCCAGGCACCCTTCGGTAGATAGATGTCGCGTGCACGTGCATTTTCCACGATGACCGGTGCGGCAATGATGTCATCTCCCAGGAGGAATTCTGCAATGAATGAATAAGATAAGGAAAAAAAAGGCCAGCACTGTCAACTAGCCAACACTTACGATCGTAGATGGTCTGGGCCGTTCGATCGGTAGGATCGAGCCACCAGAGCGGTGCATTAACGGGTGCTCCCTCAGAAACGGCCAGTGCGAAACGCTCCATGATGGCCGGTGTTATCGAGCGGTGCAGCTGAATCATAGCGAGCGAGATGGTGACCGTTTCAGGGTCAAAGTCCCACGGAACATACGAGAACTGAATGCTCGGCATAAACACGTTCGCCTGTAGCCACCGGATGAACAGCTCTTTCGACGGTGGCTGATTATCGTAACCGTTGCCACCGACCATATCGGGCAGAACGAGCGGATAGCCAACCATATTGAGCTGCAGGAGCGTTGTAAGCAGCGTCGGTAAACCATTGTTCCAGCCCCAGTTGGAGTCCTTGTCGATCATGCGCACAAACACGGGCAGATCCTGGGTCGCCTGGGCCGACCGGACTTCAACCAAATCCCCGAATGTGGCGACCGTGCGAAGATAATCGCCCACGATTTGAGTCGGTCGTCGCGTCAGTGGTCCATTGAGCACCGGATCCGGAGGTGTCCAGCTTGATTCGCCCGCATCAAACTTGAAGCTATCGATACCGGATTCCTGTAGGATGGCATCCAGCCGGGCCGTGAACCACTCGCGGACTTCCCCCTTCGTGAAATCGATGTACGCGGCCTGACCCTTCTGGCTATTCCACCATTCGGTGTCGGTACTACCGGTCCAATCGGCCACCAGGAAACCGCGTCGCTTTGCATCCGAATACCAAGGCTCACAACCCTTGTTGATGAAGGGATGTATCCAAAGGGTGACTCGTTCGAAGCCGAGCGACTTAATCGCCGCTACGGAGGCACGGATGTTGGGGAATTTGGTACGGTTGAAGGTAAGGGCACCGTAGCACTGTTCCCAATCGTCATCCAACTCGTACTGACCGCGGAACCCATTGTTGATAATCTCTTGTGCGAACTGCTGCACGACCGTCTGGTCGATGTCTCGCTTATATCGGGCCCAAGTCGACCAAATTGGATCGGCAACCATCGACTGGGCCGGATGGCCCGTTGGGCGTCCAAATAGTTCCCGAACGGCAGCCATGTGTGCCACCTTGGCATCGGCGGCTACTCCAACGGTGTAGCGGAAATCATAGCTCGGTCCATGGGTATCATACGGTAGGCTAGCCCTCGTCTCGAGGCACAAGAAACCCGGTTGGCCATAGTTTTGATCAACAAACAGTGGTGCCCACTGATCGACGTGGACAAACGAACCGAGTGCGTTCAACCAGTATCGATCCCCGACGCCACTGTTGTCCGCCTCCTTGGCAACCATGCTGTACCGGTTGTAGTGTTGCTTTTGTACTGGCCAGTACTGATGCTTCTGTTGCGGTCCACCATACCACTGGCTACCGAGCAGATTGACACAGTCTACGATCGCTACACTGCGTGGTACATCGCTCCGCACGACCGAGAATTGCGAGTAATCGCTTCGGTCGACATCACGTGACAGTTCTAGAACGGTACCATCATCATTGGTTAGCGTAAATCCGGTGGCCGTTTCAGCATGTCGTGCGGTTGGTGAAAGGTTTGCACTGAGTCGTATCTGCTGCACTAGGCGCCCGTTTTGTGTAACCCGCAGTTCACGAGACTGGAGGTTAAGGTTAACCACTGTCGTTGC
Source organism: Anopheles darlingi (assembly GCF_943734745.1). Lineage (NCBI taxonomy): Eukaryota > Metazoa > Arthropoda > Insecta > Diptera > Culicidae > Anopheles > Anopheles darlingi. The sequence goes on along the minus strand of NC_064874.1, from coordinate 20,100,672 downwards.
TTCGTTAAACGTGATGCTATACTCGGACTGGGCACTAGTTGGTAGAAGCAGTGGCAGCAAGCACACTGCCGTAATCACGACACCACGAGTCATCATTTCAAGGATTCACTGCACATTCGAAGTCACTATGTTCACTTGCGAAGGTATCGTCCTTCGCTAGGGAGCTCCCATCGGGGGTCGTACTTATATACGTATCCCTATCTCCGATCGATGGAACCGGCCATTTGTGTCTTCCTGTGATTCTTGAAGTGGGTTGGTCAATATGTTTTTGTGCGATGCCGATATAGTATCACTTCCTTGGCTCTTACGAAGCTTCTGGTTTATCTCGTTGAAGAGTTGAACAAACTTACGTTCGCAGATAACGAAGAAACCTTCCGAACTGGTGATATGGAGGCCGAAAGTCCTCCAAAAGGTGTTGCTGTTTTTTTTAGTGTGATTTGAAAGTTCAAATTTCTTCATACAATAAAACTCGTGGGTACTTACCCTGGATAGTACGGAACAAAAATTCCATAGCAAACAACACATCTTTATTGGTCTATACACACTGGGCGTCTAAGTATCACAATAGCTTAACAATTTAAAAACTGCCCTCGATTTCGATCATATTCTTTTACATCCTAAATCAGTCTTATCGAGAGAGTAGCGGTACAAAAACACATCTTATTTTAAGGTTTTTTTTGGGAGAACAAATTTTTTTTGGAGACACAATTAGCGTTCAAAATTCGTCATCGTGGATGGAGTTTTCCTCGGCGAGGGTTTCTTAGGTCGCTTGACGAGGGATGTTGAGGACTGGTAGTACGGTGTGCGCGAGACGGCAAGCTCCTGGCGCAGCTGATGCAGCTCCCGTGTTAATTTAGCCCACTGCTCCTTGTAGTAGGTCTTCGATTGTGCCGTTTCATCAAGTGCTCGCCGTAATCCTTCCTCTTCCTTCGCCCATCGCTCTCGCTCCTCGTCAAGCTCCATCTGCAACGCGCGGTTCTTCTCTAGAAGCAACTGGTGCTGGTACGTTTGTTCAGCCAATTGATCCTGCATCTCTAGGCACTGTTTGCGCGTTGCTTCGATTTGGCATTCGGCCTCCTGCTGTAATCGAATTGCTTTGGCCCGTATCGCCGTTAGTTGCTGATGAAATTGGTTCTCCTGCTGTTGTACACGCGCATCGTGCTCGGGTCCATGGTACCGTCCTTCCAGAGTACGGCGTGCTTCTTCCAGCGTCGACACTAGGGTTTCCGCATGTGCCAAATGATCGGCCAACAGTTTTTCATCTCTGCTCTGCTTGGCCTTCCAATCACGGGTTAGCTTCTCGAGATGTTCGACCTCCTTTTCGCGCAGCTCCTGTGCGAACCGTTCGCGCTCCTTGCGCATCCATTCTTTCTGTTCCTCGAGTAGATAGTAGGCGATTGTTTCATCGAACGGTCGTCCGGTAGTGTGATGTTGGCATGCTGCGCCTTGCTTGGAGGGTATGGTGTGCGAAGAAGGCTTTCGGGATGGTTGCGCGGGACGTAGTTGGCTGTTGTAGTTTAGTCCCACTTCCTCCAGGGTACAGGTTACGGATGCGATCGCTATGCTTTCGCCCGAATCATTCACCAACACTACCACTCCGCTCGATCGCTTTTCGCGTGTTCCGACGAGCAGACTGCCGTTGTCCAACCAGGCGTATGCGTAGAGACCGTGGGGACCGTTAAGTGTTAGCTTTGATGGTTCGGATCCGATAGTGGCAAGTATACCGTCCGGAAGGGTGGAAAACAATAGCTTAAGTGCCACATCGCCAAACTCTATACGATCCGAGGGAGCAATCGTTTCCGGGAGTAGCTCCAGCACAGTCCTTGTGAACGGTGTATCAGCCTTCGGGTGCTGCAAGGTTAACTGCCACATGCCGGCCGATGGATTTACGTTAAACTTAACACCACCGATAGCGACAGAAAAGGCAAAGGTGCGTCTTATATCACGCAAATCCTGTTCGGCGGTTAAAAGGATCGTATCGATATCGACTTTCTCGTGTCGCTCGCTTGTTTCTTTGGTTTGCTCGGTCGGATGTTTCGGTTCTGAATACTGGGCTTCCATATCTTTTGTTGGTTCCTCAATGGATGTTTTCGACGGTTTCTCCTGCATCGTACTAAAAACCATCATCTCGCAATCGCCATCATCCATTGGACTGGAGGTGGGCTGCTTGATTTCACTCGATCCTTCTGCGGCACAAGAAATATCGCTTCCCAGGAACCGAAGAGAAAACTTACACTTCAACGACGGTTCCACCTGGAGCTCATCGCCTTGATCACCTGTTCCTCCATCTGCCTCAAGACGTTCGATGTTTTGAATTGGGAAGATGCGTACGGCCGCCAGCGTGTCATTATGTGGGCCATATTTTTCCTTAAATGCCGGCAGATCCTTTTCCACTAAAAAATTTACAAAGTCAATCACCGTCGTTCCCACGGGGGTCCTCACCGGGTCTTCTCCCTCGAGTCGTTCACGATCTTCACGCAACACATCGACCGCAATCTTGAAATCATCGCACAAAAAGTGCCCCAGCGCTGCTATTGAGCTGCGCACGTTGATGGATATTTTCTCCTGCACCGTAAATACGGCCGAACCTTTTTCCTTCCTTTCGGCCACCGGTCCATAATGGTCACCGAGCAATCGGTAGCGCAGCTGAAATGTGTTTTCGCCCGGGGCCAGCCGGTCCAGGTGTCGACCACACTTGAGTACGATTTCTAGCAGAAACAGATCGGTATCCTTATCGCGGTTGCCAACTTGCAATAGGCCACGATCTTCCAGCAGCTCAACTGCCTCCGGTAGCCGCGTAGCGCTGGGATTTGTGAAGATGGTCGTTTCCTGTCTTTCCTCGCTCAGCTCGTCGCCTGTGGATGAATCCTTGCCATCGTCCGTTTGCAGGTAGCGAGGATCGGTGATCATGACGAGGAGCTGTAGTTCCGGTTTGCGTTGTCTCCAGCGTTCAGTCTCGATCCCGATCAGTCGATACCAGCGAGGTTGAATTTGCTTCGTCCTGATCAACGGAACAACCGGAACGGAACGGAGCGGTATAACGACACTGCCCACGAGGGACCGGCGACCGTCGGGTAGCGATTCGAAGCAGTCCAGTTTTATCGGTTGGTTTGTGGTTTTCATGCGCTTCACCGAGAATCGATCGCACGCCCAGACGATGCTTGCATTGAAGGAAGCCGATCCGCCACCCGGTGTGATCGGACGCCGGCTGATTGTGTTCAGGGTGGTGTGATCCAGCGAGGCGATCAATGCAATCTTCCGCGAGGGTTTATCCTGGTGGAACCGTATTCCTGGAAGCGAAATCCCGTGAAAACAGTTAGAAGTCTACAAGGGGCGAGGAAAGCACGGGGTTTTACCTTGTATAATCTTGAGGAAAATAACAAGCTGCTCTTCGTTGTTGGGCGTTTGTCTGCCTTCCATTTTGCACTGGAGTTGAAGCACTTCTTCGCCGATTTTTCACCGAAACTCCAAATCCAACGCCAACGTTTGCTGAGATTCAAACTTTCCTCCCGTTTTTCGTCTTTCGAGCGCTGTGTTGTTGTTGTTGCAAAAGGGGCTCGCACTTTTCGAGCAGTAACTGTCAATCAGGGTTGTGGTGAATTTCGCACGAGCTTGAATTACGCTGATCAACTGCTCGACTTAGCGGCTATCATCCAAAAAGAAGAAGAAGGCAAATAAATTCCACGCAAGAAGAAGCAGGCAGAATTCCGCATTAAATTTCGCCGCCGGGTCTAGAGCGCCGACCACGCTCAATAGGATTAAAAAAACAGTTGATTGTATCTTTTATCCTGGCTCCTGTGCTGTTCGATGCAGCCATTCTTCTTCTTCTTTTTCGATGATACCCGCCAAGTCGAGCACATGCGAAATTCACCACAGCCCTTGACAGTTACTGCTCGAAGAATTGTCGAAAAACTACTCGAAAGCGTAGAGTCTAGGGCGAGAGAAAATTGTGGTCGGAGGCATTTCCGCAAAGGAGGCAGAGCGTTTTGAGGCCCAAACCTTAGCGCCTTTGTGGATCCTTTTCCGTGTGTAAATCGCCAAGGTAAATCGTCAATCCTGTCTGCACATAATGGATAGAATCGTGTGAACTCATCCGCGGCTTCTTTCGGTGTGCTGGGCCGAAAATCTTGTGAAAAAACGGCTGTGGCGAGTGGTGGAGGTGCTTAATATTGTCCGGGTCCCCGGGGGTGCGTCTGGAAAACGGGTGTTCCTTCCCGAGTGTTTTTCACGATATCGCGTCGCGTTTCGCAAGTGTTTGGCCATCTTTTCGTCCCTCCCGGTCAATTTCGGCGTACGGAGACATTTCCAGCTGCGAGACCTCCCCCGCCCGTTTCGGGGGTCCTAAGGGTCTCCGGTTCGGGTTGAATGGGCGAGTACGGGAGTAGGGGTTGAAGCGAGGGTGATGGGAGTCGAAAACTAGTTTCTTCACGCAAGGATTGAAGTGAAAAATTGTGCAGAACTCGGAGTTTGAATCGCGAAACTCGGGGGCTGGTTCATCGTAGTCCCCAGCAAATAGAAGATCGAGCTGCTTTTTTGGGCTAGCCGAGAAAGAGACGAGACGAAGCTATCGCTTCGAACGGGCGAGTGAGTGAGAACGAGAGAGTGCTCGAAACGGTTCGAAATGTGTGTGCATTTGTGTGTGTGCGTGTGGTAGCGCGACTTCGATGTGGGGCCTTGGATCGGGAATAATTTCTGGGGAGCATTTCCTCAACGCTACTTTTTTTGACGAACAATCGATCGTTGGGAAATGATCGCATCATCGAAACACAGAAATGCAGTTGGAAAATTTAGCGAACCCTCCATGAAGCCAGCGCCACGTACCAGTGGGTGTAATTATCGGCCGGTAAGTTCAAAATCACACGCAAACATTGCTCTTTAAGAACGGGGATTATCTTATTCTTCAAAAAACAAAAAAAAAACGGGGGCTGATTCATCGCCATCGTTCGCCGGATGCTGGAAGAGGTTACGGCCTACGGATTCCGTTGGCGGTTCCATTTAAGGGACACATTAAACTGTGGTTCAGCATAAAACCAGAAAAAATACCTCCCAACCCGAACGAACGGAAGATGGTTCGGATATGATGAAGCCAACTAAGATCGAATTCATCTCCGTGCGAGCGCGCCGGTACTGGCATTTGGAGGTTTCTTCTATCCCAAGCTAGCACGCATGACTCATCGACCACCGGTACGCACTCGCCACCATTCCACCGCCAGACATTCGCAAACTTGTCCCATTAAGAGCCGGTTTTTTTTTGTTTCGCCCCTCCGTCGGTAATATCTTTTCCATCGGCACAACGATCTTGCCGAAGAATGGGGTATGGATTGACCATGACTTCAGGTTCAAAGGTAGTACAGTCTGGCAAATATGGTCTTAAAATTTGCGCCAAAAGTCCCGAGTGTCTTTCGCAGCTTCTTGTGGGAAAAACCTTCCTTCTACATTGATGATGATTCATCGTTGGTTGCGAAACGATCGCAGCACTCGTCATTTCGAGTGGCGCATGCATCAGCGAAGCATGGTTCCGGTGTGGTTCCATCGCAGTTTCCTCTCTGCATACAATGCCCTTTGCAACGTCGTGAAGATTCACGCTCATAGCCGCGGTTGGGAAATGCACAATCACCGCCACCAAATGGTGTATCTTTTACACCAAGAGCGCCGCCGGACCCTCAGAGCGACCTTCGTGCGAATGGTGCTTAAGAGGTTGCGGGGCTAGGAAGAGTATCCGGCTAAATTCGCCCCCTCCCACCCCTTCCTTCCCCCTTCTGGGCTGCTCTAAATCGGTTCGCAAATAAATCCCGTTCCATTGATCCGCGCTCTACTTTGGCCCCACATAAAACAGCCGCCCGCGGAAAACCGGTCATCGATCAGCATCATCAACAGCAGGAGAGAGGGGCGAGGTATAGGAGCTTGGTGCCTCTTGATCGCGCTCGATGGGGTGGCGATGAAAGGTGGGATCGCGATGCGAGAGATGCACTGGCCACAACACAACACCGGTCGACAACACCTGTTGTGGCCGCGGCATACATAGCGTTGTACGTTGTAGTTGTTTATGCTGTTCGTTCCATTTACACACTCCCCAGCACGTAGCAATATAGCAGCAGCCGCAGGTGGTAAGAGAAATGACGGCCCGTTCACCTGACCGAACCGAACCGACCGATTATCAGCGTGAGTCAGTCACAGTGGCGTGCATGACGATGGTTGTTGGGGTCTCGATCGATCGTAAAGCACCGCCCATGGCTAGGGCAAGATAAAACGAACGAACGAACGAGCGAGTTGCGGCCGGACAGGAAGGCAGGATAAGTGGCGAAGGTTTCGTGTTATCAGTCACCTGCGCGGCTGCAAAGATTAGACTGCTCTAGCGAGCAAGCAGCCCTCCTTCGTTTCTTAGCATGAGAAGGTACGGGCACCAGCTCGTCTTTTACTCCTGATTAGCTCCTTGAGTTTAGGTGTGCGTTTAATTTGCCCCCGGGATTGGTTTCGGTCGGTTGGGTGGGTTGTTAACACGAGAGAAAAGTTGGGGTGATGATTGTGACATTAATATTGCCTCGTACTTTGTATCATTATTACGGCATCATGCTTCTATGTTTTCCCTTTTATTGTGACCACACCCAGTCATAGCTCACGCATCTCTCACCCTTCTCTCTCTCTCTCTCTCTCTCTCTCTCTCTCTCTCTCTCTCTCTCTCTCTCTCTCTTTCTCTCTCTGTGGATACTGCCACGTAACGGTGTGCCGTAAAATAGAAAAAAGTTATCGCATTTAACAAAGAGCAGATTGGTCAAGGTGACTACTACTGTTCGATGTTTGTGCCTCCGACAACCACCGCAGCACGAAACAACCGTCAATGTCACCGGGAGGAGGCAATGCTATCAACTAATTCTACCATTTCTGGGTAAATCCGCAAGACATCAGCAGCACGCCTCGTTATCAGCTTCCAGGTAAATATGTATCTTGTCTGGTAGTTGGGGCCTTGCTGCGCTAGTCGCTTTTATGGTACGGTCGTGTGTACGAGGTGTTAACCGGCAACTCACGCACGCAGATAATGAGATTACCCTGGGATGGGGAAGAGGAATGGGAGAAAAATGTGACACAGTTTTTTGGCAGCTCAATCCCACATAGAAATTTTTGATGTTTCTAATTCGGTCTTCGATGCTCTATAGATTTACTGAAGGCAATCTGTCAATGTGTTGAAATTCTAATGCACTCAATAGAAATCGTCCTCTGAAAGTTCTGATCAGGAGTGGCAAACTACTTGGACAATCGAGAAGAAGATCTCCAGTGAAGAAGGTAGCGGTATGATAGCATTTCACAAAGTTTCTGAGGGTATCCGTAAGCTTCGTACATTAGTATTCCACCCTTGCATTGGTAATGAAAACAAAGGAAAAAAGCAGTCCTTTAAGTCAGATGATTATTTTGGGGGCGAACAGCCCAGTCCTCAAAATCTTGATAATTCGTTCAAATAGAAAGAAACGACACGGTTGGCTGAATTAATGATGGAATAATGGTATCGACATGGTAGTATCGTATCAACTATATTCCAGTTCTTCTTTCAATAACTGGAAAGTTTGACGTTGGTGATGTTGAAGTTTCATCTGGTATCACAATAGCTCAGCAACGAAACATTTGCAGAAGCACAATTTAGTAGCACCAATATCATGTATTAATGGATTCTGTCTGCAACATTTGTTGGATGAGGAAATGTTCCATCTTTTGTACATGGTTCTAAATCTTTTCGAACTCAAAACTTTTTATGGTCTTTATAACGAACATAAAGTTTGTGATGGTGCCTAATCGGTGTTCTCATCATCTCATCAAATTCTTCGTTTCCTAACTCTCTTCACATGCATCGGTTTTTCGTTATCTTCCCCCAAAAAAGTGAGGCAAATCGAGCGCATAATTATCGCCCCAAATGAATTACTGATAGTGTTGCGGACGTGACACCCTCTCTTTGCGGATCATAAGTGTCGCCGCACCCTCCTCCATTACACGCTGCTTGTCATTAAACAACATCGTTGTCAAAGAGAGAAGCGCGCGTAGCAGTCAATCCGGATTAAGCTCTTATAAGAACCGCTCAGCAGCTAAGTAACAAGCTACATATAAAGCGTGGCGGATACGTTATCAAAAGGGTGTCCAGCCCAGCAAGGGGGGTACGCATTTGCGCGTCTCTCCCCCTCCCCCCTCCCGCTCCTCTTCCCCACAGCCACACCAACGGTGCTTCATTATCATCATTATCGCGACTGGACTTACCGTTTTGCGCCGATGGTAGCAGGGCAGCCCGAGGGAGACTGCTTCTCGAGTAAGCAAATAACATACCTGCTGGCACACACTGGTCCCACACCGCTGGTGCCATCCAACCCCCTTTCCCCCGGGCGCGTTTGAATTCTTAAACCGATTACGCAATCGCTCGATACGCATGCGTAGACAGCATCGTCTTCAGCGGCGGTGCCCCGGGATCTTCCGCTAACAGCGGTCCCCTACCAGACACCAGACAGAGATGTGGATGGACGGAGCCGGTGTGCGACGGGAGGAGGTTTGGTTTGTTTGTTTGATGTCACGCTGATTGAGTTTGTGGTTGCAACCGATCTGCGGGGCTTATGCGAGCCGCGAGTCATGTGTGTTAGTGTCTGCTGACTGGCTGGCTGGCTGGCTGGCTGCTATACGGACCTGAAGCGGCTTGATTCGTGTTCGTAATGCGTGAAGGAACGTTGATAGCAACAACCAATCGCCTTATAACAGTACTCTCGCTTGATCGAGTTGGAACCGCGGGTCCACGGCGCTGCTCTATGTTTGTTTATACCCTCATACTATTTCTACGTTGCTGCTTCTTCTAGTTTCGGTTCCTATTGACCCCTACGACCCGCAGCCAGGCGATGGGGTTGATATCGGAGAAATACCGTCTCGTCTTACTTCGATCGTTGTGTATGCGTTACACTTTGATCAGTTGTTCGATCGCCTATTTGGGGACACTCCTTCTCCGTTAGTCATCATCACTGCTGGAAGAAAGGGCGCTGCGTAACATTGTTTGCTCCATAGGCTTCCGAAAGAGGGGGGGACTCAGAGAAAAGGAAAGGCTTCCGGTACACGCACACCGACAATGTCCGGTTTTGCAGCAGTCCATCAATTCTATTGTTCATTCATAGATCCATCGAGCCAGACTATGGTGGTGCATCATGAATGCTTGAGTGAGTTGCGAACGCTAGAAGGGTTTATAAAAAGCCATCTATCATGCAATTGTCTTACGAGGGACGGTTCTCTGGTGTACATTTTGCTAAGTAAAATTCAATATCTTGACAAAACAAAGGGTAGCAAAAGGGTAATGTTAACTCAGTCGTTGATTGAGTGGATCAGAATGCAATGATATTTGATTCGTGTCGAAACATGGAACAGTGTATGATTCACCTGCTTTGCCCGCTTGAAGCTGCACAATCAATGTCCACATAGCCGTCGTCCTCGTCGTCGACATGACCGAACCTGTTACACTGTTAGTTACAATGAGAAGGATGCAAGGACCGAAGATGAAAGAAAGAGACACACCGGTAAATGGAACCAATCTCGTCCTTTCATTACCCTGTGCACTCCGAACTCCGATGTTCTCCTAGGTTCTGCTGGGTTCTTTGTTATCTATTACACCCACTTTACCCCGCTCAATTTACCCAGCACCAGCACAGGCTATGCACAGCCATAAGCGGAATATGCTGCTGCTGCAAGGAGCAAAGAGCGGACAGAAAATTGCAGACAGTACTCTCAGTTCTTCTCGGTGAAGCTCTTCACGAAATGTGGCGTTTTGTGTGCATGAGTTTCGGAAGGAGATTGATTCCTAGGATAAAGTATTTCCCCCTTCGCTGGCTCTTGCTGGTAGACCATGTGGTACATGTCCAATACATAACCTGATGCTTCGCTTAAGGTGTACCACCATGGTCAACCTCTTTATCTTGATGAATCGACCTGTTGGGCCTCGTTGAATCGTATTTCATCGTGCAGCCGATGGTATACACTCTAGGTGCATCTATGGTATCTATAGCAACCAGGCATTCAGTTTAGGATGTCTTGCTTGGTGTTACATTTAACTGTCTAAACATTTTCCGAAGAACGGAATCCAATCAATCGTACGATTGTGCGAGGAAACAATTAATTTTCTCCAAATTTTTCCCTATATCCACTGCTTTCCTAGATGCTTTTGTTTATTCATTTGAAACCAATTACGGATTCCAATTGGCTGCAGTGGGGGGAAGTGTAGTGTGCGTTAGCAGTGCCGTGGTTGTTTTACATCAAAGCACGGCGCACTGTGAGTGAAAACCATTTCCTACGATTTTCCACCAATTACCACACGACGGCGCACGGCATAGGGATGGCTGCGGACTTTGGAAGAAATGCTGGGAAATTTTCCCACTTCCTTCCACTGCACGCCAGGCAAGCAGTAGTTGTGTGTTGATACAACAGCCAACAATCTCCTCCTTCATCGGCTGCAGTTTTTGTTTATTTTCCAGTGTCTGTCTCACTTCTCCAGCAGCGCTGTTTGTCCACGGTGTATACACCTGGACCTTGACCGGCACTCTGGGTGCTGCGTTCGCTTCATTCATTAGGCGATCCCGGCCCGGGTGGGGTTCTCGAAGGCTGACGTTTTGTGCCGCTTCCTCCAAAAGCAGCAACTTCCCAAGTGCTGCTCTTTGGCATCTTTCGCTCTATGGCCTTCTGCCAGACGAAGAACCCGTCCCGTTCCATGGCTTCAGTGCTTTCTCTCCCTCTCTCTCTACCATCCCGCTCCGGGTGGTCACGGATGGCGCCACACGTGTTCCTGGAACACTATTTTTAATTTTTCTCTATGTTTTTTGGCTTCAAGGTTTTGTGGGGCTGTGTCTAGTGCTTGGTTTAAACAAACTAGATAAGGGATAGTTCCGTCCGTTCGGTGTTGGTGGACAGTAGGATCTCATTCAAGAGATTCTATCTATCGTTTCATTGATCGGATTCTCGCGCCAGGTTTTCGCTTCGGGAATGTGTGCTTTAATGTTGCCTCTTTGTGCACCCGGACCCAGTGATCGCTGCTCGCTGCTGCTCCGTTTTCAACCGTTTGATGAATTTTCCTCTCGATTGATTACAAATTTTATGATGCCATTGCTTCGTCGAACCATCAGCATCTTCAGCCACATTACCTGGATCCATCCATTGGTCTGGTTCGGTTCAGTTCCGTTCAGTTCAGTTCGTCCGGTCCGTGATCATGGAAGCGAAGGTAATAGGTACGTGGGGTAGTCAACGAGGTGCATGTTTCACATCTGCGCCACAGACACACAAGGTTTTAGCCTGGCAGTCGCCTGGTCTGCTTCGTCACACTGATATGCATGAATGAAACGTTTAATGATGAAGGAAGGAGGAAGCGGATGGCAAAACGTTGAATGGGCTAGGCGATGTCGTGAACGTCGAGGAGACATGGATCGTGTACGCAAGACCTTTTTTTAAGGACCATTTCCGATAATAGCCCTGTCGATGGGGAATGGTTTGTGCGGCTTTAGCCAGAGCGTTGTTTCCTGGGTACACTTTGTCCGGTTGCTTTTTGCACAGAGGACCTTGACTGGCGCATAATTCGTCGAACAACACTTATACGGACGCCACGCCAAAAACAGCTTAACGATCAACGGTGGTTCTGGCTGGAGAAGAAGGGGGAGGGGGGAGGACTAACCGAGGGAAATTGTGCCATTTCCCAGCACGCAAGAAAAAGGGCCGCATGCAAATGCATGGAGGAAGGGGAAAAACAGCAAGAAAACTCGCGAAAATCGAGCACTTATTCGAGTAGCAGTAGTTGGTGGCATACGCAACGTGAAATGGGCCGTAAATTAAGTTAAATAATCAAAAGACGCTATTTCTAAATTGATTCGAAGTCAGTGTAACCACTCGGAAGCGCGTAATGGACCTTTTTTTTGCTAACTTTTTGTTTCGACTTTCTCTTTGCAGGCCGCAGTTTCCTCGAGCAGATCTTAACGGCCCCCGCACCGACCAGACTACACCAACACACACTCGCAGAAGCTTGCACTGTTGTGTTAGTGACTACCGCCTTCTGTGTACGTACGGTGCAGAGCGCAAGAGAGAACCAGAGGCCGAAACTAACAGGCCAGAGCGAGCGAGCCGATGATTTGATGCGTGTGTGTTAGTTACGGGTTGCGTTAGTGGGGTGTGTGTGTGCGTGTTGGAACACAAAACTGTCATCTTTACGTGTGTCAGGAGATTGCAGAAATCCGTTCTGAAACGTTTCGTGAAAAATCGATTTTTCCTGAATGTGGGCTGGAACTGCTGCACCCAAGCGGGATTCACGGGCGTGCGTGCGTGTGTGAGGTGTTTTCCCAAAAAGATATTCCCCGCGGTGGTGTGCAGTGTCGAAGGCGGTGGATATTTTGTTCCTATCGGTTGCTGCTGCGGCGACGGCGACGGCGGTGGTGGTGGTGGTGCTCGTCCCCCCTGCTGGAGTCGCGGAAAATTGGCCAACCCTCCCACGCATGCCAGCGGTCGCAGGGTCGCGAGCGATCGAAAAGGAACGTTGCAACTCCGTGCGTGTGTTAATTTGATAGCGTTTGTGCCAAAAGATGGACGGATCGTGTCGGCAGTGATTACTCCAGAGTGGGTATCCTCAAAAACCCCAAGAAAATCCCACAGAACCATCCAAGTGCACAGCATTCAACTCAAGGCAAAAGCAAGAACAGCAGTACCAGTGGCAGTGCCTACTAGTAGTTGTGTGCGGTCCTTCCAGCCGGGAAAACGATGTTGGTGAATACACCACTCCGAACAACGTCCTGGTTGTGGAAAATGAAGTGATTCTTTGACCGCACGAGGAAAGGAAAATCGCACGCGCGCTTCCCGTCACGTCATATATCCAGCCTACTAAGTAGATCCTTATTGTGTCCCGAAACACACCAACACCATTGCAACGTACTGTCGGTGTGTCGGTGAGAGGAAAATCGCGCGATAAAAAGGTCCTTTTCGTGTGCCCCAAAAGGAGGTGGAACTGCGTCCGCTCGTGGAGGGTATGGAGGGTTTGAAAGTGATTTTTCGTTTCACTAAATTGAAAAGACACTAAATTTAGGACATCGGAACACTGCGTTAACCGGTGTTGTGGTCAAAGAAGTAGAATGGATTTCATGTTCGGGTTTTGTTATTGGAAAATCGGGAAAACTTTAGCTTTAATGCATCAACCTTTTCTCGCTCATTCACAGGCCGCATTCAAAGGGTGAATCCTCCCTGAAGGTCTCCTTCGATGCGAGAAGGATTCTTCATCGATTGGGCTACTGATTAAACCCGCGAAACAATAGATCATCCCCATCATCATCATCGGCATCATCACCGTCACAGCAATGGCGATTAGCTAGTGATCTGCCGTGTCGAACTGTGTGTGTGTGTGTGTGTGTGTCTTTGTGTTTGTGTTTCTAGTGTGTGCTAGCTAGGTAGAGTCTGTGTACGATCCGTGCAGAATAGAGTAACCCCCCGGTCTATGGCCATGAAGTGAGAGAAGTGCGTCGTGAACGTGCGTGCGGTTTCGCACCGGTTCGACGAGGGGTTCCGGTGCAAGGTGGTGTGGTGCTGGACGCATAGTGTCCAGCTTGGTGCAGTTCCTAGTGTTTTGCGCAAAATACATTGTGAAAACTAATCGTCGGAGCGGGAAGCAGCAGAAAAAGTATGCAGTTACCATCAACCCGATCCTGCCATCACTCGATTGCGTTGTTGTTGTTGGTGTGCATGTGGTGTGTTGCTCATCCTGACCGCAGGACGACCTACTGTTGTGCGTACCAATAGAGCGAGAAACAACATTGCTGCCACCACGCGGAGTAGTAGGCTGTGGTCCCCAACATCATCCATCATTTGGTTTAGTAACGAGTGCAGCGAACGGAGGGGATCTTGACGAAATTCACGATCCGTGTGTGCTTGATCAGAGAAGATTGCTCTCTCGCTGGCGTATTATCAGTACATGAAACACGGTGTTTTGAAGGATCTTCAGCGTTGTCCCAACCCTACCAGTCCCTGGGTGTGTCAAGTGTGTTAAGGATACCGCGGATCCTGAATTCCCCGCGCGTGGCTCCGAGTGTGTGTGTGTGTTTACTTCCCATTCCGTCTTGAGTGACCGACCGACATCTTGGCGACAGAACCGAAAATGCAGCGGCGCGGCGACGGCAAGGACCAGCAGCAGCAGCAGCAGCAGCAGGCGCCGCAGCAACCACAGCAACCGGGCAGAACCGGGGCCGAAGCCGGTGGAAGCCGCGAACGCGACGTCGCTCGACAGGCTAGGTAAGCTGCCATGTTCTTACCGTTGACCTCTCTCCGTCATGTGCAGCATAAATGCATTAGAAGCATCCACTATCACAGTTGCCAACGAACCGGTGATTATGCAATTGAAGGGCGATAAATGCTACCAATCATAGGCACTAGCAGGCAGTTGAAAAAACGCAGTAACGAAGCAGTTGTTAAGATCGAAGCCTACTACCATGACTACTACCTATTACTAACTGCAACTGCATGCCGTTCGTAATGTAACTCGCCCATCACCATCATGGTTAGTGACGAGCTAATTGATATGTTAATCTGTTTTCGTCTTATCCTGACCACCCTCCATGCTTCCTTTGGCCTGAAACCGGTCGATTGTAAGCTCCCTAATGTAATGCTTCTAAGTAGTAACTAAACTGCGGATAAGCAAATATCAACTATTTGCGACCCACCCGGCCACAGTTAGCGCCAAGCGTCTCGCCCCTATCGGTAGTAGCATAAATAAGGACAGTCAGTCTGGTAGTTGACACTTAAATTAGCACGTGCGCCGAACGCGCATGATAGATGGCGTACCGCTCCGGTGCTCTCTTCTACTCACGACCTAGCGCGTCATGTGACGTTGCGCGACGTTCTGGCCGAGGGAGGGATACACGGTAATCGCTTTATCCAACAACAAATCCAATTCCTCCATGCAGTCGTCCTGACGCAGGTGGGTGGTGGGGGAAACCACATTCGTCAACCAGCAGCCAGCGTCGTCTCGGGCTCTGATCTCACTCGCTGTGCTCTGTGTTTGGCGGATCGATTAACAGAAAACGGATAGCGCCACCAAAATCATCGTAAGTGGTGTGCCAGTTACAGAGCGTCTTGGAATCCTTTCGCGTTGCTCTGGTTGATTTATCGCCCCCAAAGTAAGCCCCTAGCAAGAGGGAGGAAGAGGAGGGGATAGGAGGTCACAAGCTCGTGTTGGTTTTAGCGGCGAAATGCACTTTTAATCGATCTCCGAACACATTAGCAGCAGCGAAACATCGGATTAGGGACGTGCAAATGAGAAGCGATACATCTGGTGCACCATGTTGGCATCGTTACTTGTGCCAAAGATTGAATAATGATTAACACGAAGTATCTAAATTGAGATTAATATTGCGCAGCCCTGAACACAAACACGTGTGTCTCTAAAATTACAGCATAAATCAGATGCACATGTTGGGTTCTTCTATTTGTTGCCGGGCCAGCTGCGAACACTATACACATAATCGCGGAATCGGATAGAGGAACGATTCAAACGCAATACAATATTGCATGAAGCCAGGTTTGTCCGTCTGACACGTTGATCTGATGTGCCAGTTGATGGGCGACTGATTGTGCGTGGAATGTAAACTTCCGGTGCGACAGAGATGAGTTGTTTCTAGACCTCGGTCGGTTATCAAAAGACCGATTCATCCGGCGGAAAATGTGCAAATGCGAGAAAGTCAGAGCATGAGAGAGAGAGAGAGAGAGAGAGAGAGAGCGAGAGACAGCGAGAGCTAATGCTGTGTTGATTAATAATTTATGAATCATAATCATTATGGCCTATGTTTCGCTGATGACTTTTGTAGATTTAACTGGCTCGTAAGAGAAACTCAGCTTTTACTGTCATTTTCAGCAAACAAACAATTGCTGCAACAAAGCAAACAATATTACGGCATCGTGCTCTCCATACTGAGACCAAAAAAAGTTCTCATACATCCTCCAATCGCGCTGGAAGAAAGAGACAAGATCACACGCTGCTCGCTGGCTGGCCATGATTCGATCGCGATCCGGCCGGCGTTGATTCAAGCGAGAAATGAATTCCCTTCCCATCACCAATCCTCTTCCTGCTAACTCGTTGTTCGGCCATTCGCTACTCTTCTCGCGCTCACCATCTAATCCTCCGGGCCCTCCGTAATGCCAAACCTTGGCCGTAATGATGGTTCCGTACCCGACCAGAGAGACTGCTGACGTGATTTCCTCGACTCGTTTCGACGCATTTTCGCGAATCACATCGGTGCTCTCCCGCTTCCGGATCGTGATCCCGACTATCCGGACCATTTCTTTTGGAGTGTTTGTAGCAATTATTCGCGTAATGTTTTCGCTCTTTTGCTGGTGGCTGGCTTGTGGTGCGTGCGTGGTTTTTGCTAGCGGAACGTCTCCAGACACTACTCACTCCAGAGCTGTTGTGTTGGCGCGGGGTGTCTTGACAAATTAGGGAGCTCCAATCCCGAACAAACTCCCAAATAATGAGTCATTCCCTACCCTAGAACAACCAGAGGAGTACGTTCGCGCGAGATGGTTCAACAAACTCCGTGTACCCCCTTTGCGAATTGATGTTCTTTGCTTTCTGGCTGATGGAGTAACAGCAGTACCACAGTTCCTGCAGTCTTTCATCTTTGTTGCCGTGTCCGAGATGTCCGGGTTCTGTTGGCGGACAGAACAAACACTCCAACACACACACACACACACACAGTCTATGTTGGCCACTCGTCTCGGAGCAAATGTACATCAGAAGCGAAAAGGAGGTACAAGAAGCTGAAGATGGAATTGCCTGGATGGTGAATGTGCGAATCTCGCAAGAAGAGAATGGGAGAAAGATCAGAGAAACACCAGGGAGCGAAAGAGGTTCGGAGCATTCCGCTAGGACCGGGATCTAAAACTCGTTCCCTCGCTTGATGAAGGGTGAATTCGAGACTTCAGATGTTCTCTGCCTCTCTGCCTCTCTGTCTCTCTCTCTCTCTCTCTCTCTCTCTCTCTCTCTCTCTCTCTCTCTCTCTCTCTCTCTCTCTCTCTCTCTCTCTCTCTCTCTCTCTCTCTCTCTCTCTCTCTCTCTGGCTTGCTGTCTGTGACGGTTGGCGGCGAGTTGGCGCTAACCGTCTGCCAGGTCTGTTGCAGCAGCTTCCCTTCTTCGCAAGTTCCGTAATGTGACACTCTTAATGCTGCTCCACTCTTTCTCTCTCTCTCTCTCTCTCTCTCTCTCTGTCGCGCTTCCTTCACCCCTTATGACTTCTTTCAACTTTTGTGCGCCACCGCCACACATTCCCGGACAAGATTGGCCGGCATTAGCACACCCCACCACCACCTGGAGCAGGAGCAGCAGCCGGTCTGCAACAGCGAACAGGTTGTGGTGTGTCTACTGCTAGTAATGTGCCACTCCTCACCCCCTTCCTTTTCCCTTTCCACGTGTCATTTAGCACCATTTGCCCGCATTCCTCCTGCGGGAGACCAAACCGACAAAGCACCACCACCGAACCGCCGCAGTGAGCTGCTGCTGCTGCTGGTGGGACACTGGCATGCCCACTTCCTGGTGCAATCTCTCCGACGAAGCTCTAGCCGTCGCCACCGGATCCGGTTCTTGCAACTTCTTGCTTGCGGTTTAGTGTGTGGCGCGAGAGTTGTTGACCTCCTTAGCGCTGCTGCTGCTGCTGCTGCTGCCGCTTCTTCATCTTCATCTGCTGCGTTCTTGGTGCGAGGTGGGACCACCGACCACCGTGGCGTGATGATGGGGGCTGGGCGCGAGCGATATGTGCGTGACGTGCGATTACCGGTGAAATGTGTCAATTCGTTGGCACAATTGGCACCACCCTACCTTAGCCTGCCCGCCCGCCCTCTTGCTGGAATGTTTGATGGGCTAACTGTTGAGCCGGGGTCATTATCAGGTTCTTCGTGCTTCCTTCTCCTGACGATGGACGGATCACAGTCTGGAATGTTTAGATGCTAGACATGTTAGCGACGCTACTGATGGTTCATCTTGTTTGAGCACTCGTAGGAGCTCATGGAGGAATTCGGTAGCTTTTAATTACTCTAATCTTTCGAGGTCACCACATGGGTCCTATCGTTTGGTGGCCTTCAGAACACCAGAGCGTGAATCTCAAGAACACTAGAAGAACACTAAGTTTATTGTTCCGGAGCGTTCGTTAAAATAATTATGTTCCCGAGCAGCACTTTAGCAGCGAGTTCTTCACATTCACTGCATATCCTGGGCGTTCGAGAACCTTTCAGAGCAGGAGACCGTGCGCGTACCGTGGATTAATCTTTTCTTTGCTTTTAGCGGCTCCCTTGTAACGGTAACGGTTTCACTTTGTTACCTCCGTTTTCGCGTAATACCACGTTCGTTACTTTTGTGACCCTGGGTACCGCACCAGCCGTACACCCTTCCATGATCCATATGGCGCTCCACCGGATTTGTTTTTTAGTGGTTGTGCCAACTGCAACGCGCACTACCAAGGGCGGCGTGTTCCTCATGGAGCATTTGGCATCTGGTGGTGGTGGCATGATGGCTGCTGCTGTACGCTTAGTCGCTTACTGTCGTGGGGATTCGCGAAAGGAGAGAACCGTACGGTTCGCCATTCGCAAGCTAGCTCGCTTTGCGGCCATTTTAGGTTTGGTCTTTTTGGGCCCTGGCCTGGCCTCTGGGAAAGATATCAAAAGAGAGAGAGACGAAGAGAGACAGAGAGAAAGAGAGCGAGGCATGCAAACATGGGCATACATTTTGGGCCAGATGCCGCCAGAGGAGATTGGCATCGTTGTTGTGCGTCGCGCTGAATGCAAAATGTGTGCTCCAGCAGCGCGTTTCAGCAATAACTTCATTTCCATGTTCTTGCTCTTCGGGGCTTCTGTGCGCTTTGTTGTCGTTGGCGGTGGTGGTGGTGGTGGTTTGGACCTGGCGGTGGTTCGGGGCACAAAAACCACCCTACACACGTATGTACGTGTGGCAGAACAGAGAATACTGAGCCACCACAATCTGTTGCAATGGAAGCACTCGTTCTCGATGGTTTGTGAAATCCAAAGCGCACTAGTTTCTTAAATCAAAACCTCGAAAACGGGGTGACCAAGAACGTCCCAATGTGCACACCCCCCCCCACCGGGCGTTAGTACCAGATCAGTGGCTCTTATCTGTATAGGAAGAGGCTCTACCCGGTAGCTTCCTGATGATTTGTTGTGAAAGCCATTACACACACACAAACACCATTCATGACCAAGGTTAACAATACAATGGCTACCATATTTCTTATAAACATTTCACAAGTATATTTAACACACTTGAAACGCGGGGAAGGTAAGGTGTTTAATGTTGATCCAGGTGTGCACAACAACTACACAACATGATGACAAGTTGGTGATAAGGAACATCGCAACTCCTCACCTCGTAATCACGACGAGACGCAATGAGGCGCGACGATTAGTTACGGTTTAACCTGACCCCCCCATCCACTTTGGCACATGGCTTTCTTGGAGTTCAATTCCGCGGGTTCTTCGAATGTTCGTATCGTGGTTTTTCCCGTGTGCATTCCACCTCTCCGGACACCCCGCCCTGGCGAATGTTGACAAACGAAAATATTGACAAAAAGCGCGAGGTGTCTTTACCTTGCTTTCTCACGACCAGCAGCGACGGCGACCCCGTGGAGGCCGCCATCGTCGACTAGAGGGCGTAAGCCCGGTCCCCGGTGCCTTCCCCTTGGCGCGCTGCAAATAGTGATAACGTATCAGTTGTAATCCTTTGGCAAACAGTTCCATTCAAGATTTACTTTACTGTACGGGGGCTATCGCTTCCACTAGTCTTCCCGGTTGGAGGTAGGCGGTCTGGTATGTATGTTTGCATCGAGCAGAAGATATAGCAGGGTGGGGGTAACCTTCTATTGGGTCTCGGTGGGATGGTGAGAAAATATTGATCGAGCTTTTGGTGTTTGTTAAATTTAGAATTCATTTCACGATTATGCAACATACTTTATGATATTCTGCTGAAAGGGCGGGTCGGTGGGATGGAATCACTATTGCCGCTTTTGTAGCAGAAGCAGTAGCAGTAGCGAGTGCGTGCACAACACAACACGGCGGTCGAGTTTGTTAAGGTTGACCTTCTGTTCATTTTTATAAAATCGGTTGGTCGAGCAAAGTTAGACTCTGCAGAGCTGAAACCAGACCGGGCGGGGTATCATCGTTATCATTTTCGTTTTTAACTGATGCCACATAGCATAGCAGTGGGGACGGAGAGAGTGCTGACGTGTGATGATGATGATGATGGTGATGATGATGTAACGTACCTCCTACAGTCCATTAAAATTATCGCTTCATTACCACCGTCACTTGCTATCTGCTTCGTTCGTTTCTTTCTTCGTGTGCGCGAACGTCATTCTGTTGACTTCTGGTGCCGTTTAGCTGCGCTAGTGCTTTTTGCGGCGCGTCTAGTCTAGTCTGTAGCTGGCGGTTTCTACTTGAGTTCAGATAAATGTTTCCATCGTAAAACATCCAGTTCTTCTAAGTCGAGAAAGTTGGATGGCAGAAATTCGGATGTTTCTTTTATATTTTATTTTAGAATAAATATAGAAGAACCATGCCGGGTTTTGGTAGCTGCGGAGGAAGCGAAAACAGTGGCGGCAAAGATTAATGACCGAGCATTCGCTTTATTTATCGTCGCTGGCTTTTTCCTGTAGTCGCTTTTTCTCTCGCTCACTCTCCGTTGATTGCGAAAATAATAATCTCTTTCTTTTCGTTCTTTTTCGTTTTAGGTAAGTTTACCGTCCGCACTGGAGCATATTGAGGTTGAGTAAGGAAGCGCGATGCTTCGCTGGAGGGATTTGCTTTATCGTCCCTGAGCCATTTCTTCGACAGTAATCGTCGGCCATATGTCTTGGTATCATCGAGGTTTTTAAGCTTCTTCATGGTTGTCTTTTAAAAAGGAATTTTCGCATTAATTTTTAGTTCAAATATTTCGGCTGATTTTGGATTAATTTTAGAAGAAGGACTAAAGTACAGGACACTAGTGTAGCGTGATTCGTGTTGTAAAACATCGTTTGTCGATTATGAACCGATAATATTTAACTGTAAATGACGTACAACATATTCTTCGTCCCCGTGCACGAGCGCTGTGCCTCTCGTCCTTCCTCTGGAATTTCTATTTTTCGAACTCGTTATTTGCTTTCCATTTTGTCCCTTCTCCCTTCTGCTACCAGCCAGCCAAAGCTGCAATGGTGGTGCTAAACTATGTACGATGCGGTATGGTGATGGAAAAAGAGAGAAGAGGAAATGAACGAGAAGAAGGGTTGTCTAAACGCAACGTAACAAAATTGCAATCATCGGAAAGGAAGGGGTAGCATAAGGGAGGAGGGTGGATTTCACCTGGGAGGTACCCTTCGTCCTCTTCCCTTCCTCCTCTTCAGCAACATCGATCTTACGCCACGCTCTAGCCTCCAACTACATAGATCACGAATTGGAGGGCACCGAGAGCGCACCGTTGTTCCGTTAAGTTCCACTTCCGTCCGCAGCATACCACCTCCCCTTTGGAACCGCCCCCCCCCCCCCTTTTTCCTTTCCCCTAGACGAATGGCCCATTTCGTGTCGAAGGCTATTGCAAAAGAGGGCGGTGCAGAGCGCATTTTCCACCGCCAACGGGCCGGAGCATGGCGCGACAGTGTGTGTGTGTCGCTGTGTGTGTATGTGTAGTTGTTGGAGGAGGGCAGTGGCAGTGGTACGGAAAAGGGATCGAATGTTCGATCGATTTTTTCATCGGCTTCTGCTTCTTCCTGCTGTTTTGGAATTCCCACAGCACAGACGACCTCCCTCCCAGAGCCCATTGGTGGCACACGAGGTCGTGAATAGGAGGAGGCTTCGACTTTTCCGATCGCTGTATCATCTACACACACCCACGTAAATATACACGAGGGCATCACAGATAATCAAATTGATGTTCCATTTTCGTCCCGAACGACGCTCTCACGTAGGACGGAAGAGAGTCCTCGGCGAAGGAGGCATCTGGGTGGGGAATGCAAAAAGTAAAAGCTCCCGATAATTGCTAGAAACCGGATTGAAACGAGATTACGGACACCATCGGTTTGGATGCCGCACCGGATGGTATTTGGATGCAAAAGTCCCCAGGAACTGCATCAGGGCAATATCTTTGGTGTTGAGCTGACCTTGAGAAAAGCTCCTTAAAATTATGCCCGCGGCAACACAAACACACACACGTAAACAACAGTAATCTCGTTGCTAGTTTCCAGCTACTTCAGCTACCGGACACAGAATTACGCCCAAAATCTGGGCACCTCTTCCTGTTGTACCCATTAGCCTGATTAGATGGAACGGCCCGAGGCACCAGCGGCGACGTTGGTGTGTGCATTCTGCTGCACTTCCGGTTCATGTTTTATGGTGGACCCTCTGGATGCGATCGATGAAATTGATAAAATATTCTCTTAGGTGTGGTGGGGCTAGCCGTCAAGGTGGCGTCATTGGGGATACAAACCACCCGACCACCGCACCATTTGACGCCGATGTCGATGCCGATGTTGTTCGGTCGTGCTGTCATCGTGCTCTGACCCTGACTTTGACAGCTGGCGGGGCTTTTGAAGTAGCTTCTCGCTTGCCATGCCAGGCCAGGTCATGCATTTAACGGTTGCAGTCCCGGTTTCAAGTTTACCGGATGGTCATTTGTATGCTGAAAGACATTCCTAGAGTGTGCAGCATTTGTAGCAGGTGCTAACAAACCTTTTGTTTCTGTCGATGAAGAGGTGGTTCAAGGTGCTAACGTTGATAGCGACATGCCTGAGTTAGCACATAAAATTAAATATAGATTTAATACTTTTAATTGTAATATCATGTTAAACTAGTAGACTACTACTAGCCACGAGTTGGCTGCTAGTCATATCTATCCATTTTTGTTTAATTTTATGATAGTTTATGGATCCATGGATACTTATAGTGAATACATGGAAAACATTCCAAATGAAAAGCTATGTATGTTATAAAGAGTTCAGTTATTTTTTTATTATACATTCGCGGCTTCGGCATACTCAATTTATCATTATGACCTTTGACCACCAAAGTTTGGAAATATGTTTAGTACATGGTAATCTCTAAAACATTGATCGATCATTGTTGAACACTTGTGCGTCTCTGCCACCGATAAATATCAATATCCGAGCTGTTTGTGCTAGCGCTAATCCCCCTGCTATCGATCGATTCCGTTTCACGCAATCGACTTTTCAGAGATTGTATCTTGGCACACGCACCCCACACTCACTAATGAGCGATCGAATCACGGTGTGTTTGGCGTTCCGTGTGGTCTCAAATGGTGCCTCCAGATCGATATGATCCCACCGTACAAAATGCCGCGCCGTGCTCGATGAACTCTCTCTCTCTCTCTCTTTCTCTCACTAGAACTTTTTCGTTTGTTCTGTAAGCAGGTCAGGTCACTCCCCAAACACCGTACACATATAATCCGGTCAGTACAGGCGAAAGGAAGATTAATTATGTGGAACAGCACACGAATGACCTGTGGTGTAGGTATCAGAATTGAGCTGATGAGAGAGTCTAAAGCGCTCGTGACCTCAAACAGTAGCTTCGTCTCTGAGTAGCCGGTTTCCACTTCTTAGTAGCTACTAAAGCTTCCAGAGTGATACAGGGATGGCATAACATCCGTTGACGACGAGGATGATTGACGTCTAGTGAGCCTCTCTCGCTCTCCTTCTCGCTCGAGGAGCATGTTTGCCGCAGAAAGTGCGCTTCTTCAAATTAGTGTCGCTTTCCTCCTCCTCCTCCACTTCCACTTAAAGCCCACACCAAGCTCGTATGACGCAGACACACGGCGTGCTGTTGTTGTTTTTGCTGTTGCGCTCGCTGTCTACTGATAAGCGGCGCGTACCGCAAGCGGCGGAGGTCGTCCTCCTCGTGATCAATCGCGAACCGCACTGATTTACGCAAATTCTTTGCCTCCAGTTCTTCCAGTGTGTTGCATTATTCAATTGTCTATCCTCGAGCAAGCACCAGAAACACACGCAGTTCCTCTGTAAGCCGGTACTGGACATGTCAAACGTCAGACCGTCCACCTTTCCGCGACTTACGGGGCCATCCATTCGTGTGATTCATTCCGTGGCATCACGCGGCTTGTGATGGTATGGCGGTGGTGGTCGCTCTATAATCCCCCTGGACCCCACGAGTGGCGTACGTTCGCTGCTGCCCCCCCGCGGGGAACGCAGCATAGGCTGATAGTAGGACGTGGAATGTGGGAAGGGGGAAGGGCTTCTAGGTGCGCCACTGAGCGAAATCAAGCGAATCGTCCACGAGTCTACTACTACTACCACCGACAGCACCGTAGTAGAGCGGGGCCGGAGAATGAACCACCAACCGTTCATCCATCATCGGATGGAAATTAGATTAGAACGATTGCGCGCCCCGTCGGTGTGAGGAAGGGTGGTCGGCGGGAGACGGGACGGGAATAGGGGACGTCATCCACCGAAGGAAGCGCTCTCGCGCCAATCGCCAATCGAATGCTTTTAGCGGTCAGATCACACTCCAACCCGGTCGGTGGTCCATGGAGGAACAGCAAACAGGAGGAGGGGACGGGGGGGGGGGGGGGGGAATGTGCGCGCGCGTGCTGCTCGTCGCCATCGTCGTCGTCGTCGTCGTCCACTCGCTCGCTCGTTCGCTTGTGTGTTGTCCAGCGAAACCGAAATCGCTAAAACGGCTTCTCAGCTCCACGACACACCAACCAACGACCAAGACGCGATTGCTACGGCACCGGCACGATTCGCTCGCTTGCTCGCTCTCCCTCTCTCTCTCTCTTTCTCTTTTTCATTCTCTCTTTCTGTCTCTCTCGAGCGCTGTTCTTCTGGACCGCTCCCCAACTCGCGCAAGGGTGGGACTGCGGTGCCCACGGGATTCATTTCCATCATTTGGTTGTTTGAGCGGCGGGAGGGTTCGGCCGCTGCCAACCCCACACAACACCGGTCACACCATCATCGTGGCAGCAACAATTCGATTTGAAACTCATTGGGTGTGTTAGGTCCGTCCCCTCCACGACCAGGGGAGGGCTAGTGTGTGTCCGAGAGCGTGTAGTTGTTGGACTCGATGCTCCTCGAAGGTGGCGCGCTTGTGCCGGTCAGTCGATCGTTGACATTTAGCGAACGCGAACGCGCGCGCCCGACCGACCGACCGACCTGAGAATCCCTTCTGGCTTTGGGTTTTAGCGGTTGTCAAGCGAAGTGAATTCACGCCTTTCACGGCAACTCGCGCTTTAGCTGTCCCACCTTCCACCGTCGCCCTCGCTATGTCGTAGTGCCTGTGGTGTTCTGGAGGCTGTCGCGTCTCTTGGTTGTGCGTTGGTTGGAAAAGTAGTGCGTCTTTAGGTAGTGGGTAAATGTGATCGTGGTGAAATGCGAGGAGGTTGTTGGAATGGCAGATGGTTTAACGATTGTCTTGCAGCTGCCATGTGCTTGTGTGTGTGTGTGATGATGTTCTAGAGATCTCGGATTTGCTTCTGCAAACCGATTTCCTTCCCCCCCGCTGGTCGATCAATCGCTACTGCTGGAGTGCTCGTTCGTTGTCCGGTTGTGTGCACGATTTGTGATCGTAACCGCGATCGTGTGCACTAGGTGGTGGTGTGCGTTCCGGTGTTCGTCCGGAAAATTCCGCCTCCGGAAAAGTGTGTCAACCAGGGAGAGGGAGTGTGTGTGTGTGTGTGTGTGTGGGCGTACTTGAGCCTCGCGTTTCGATGATAATTATCCGGTGGAAAATGGGATGACAAAAACGAACGAATGAAAATGAGTTTCCCGGAAAAGTGTGCTCGATCTCGAGTGCCGCCCACTACGCCCCTTCCAGGGCTCTGTCGTGTTTTAGTAGTACGGGTGGGTGTGGTGGGTGGCGGTGGAGACAGGCGTGCACTCAGGTGGGGGTGATGCTTTCAGTGATTGAATTTGAAAATGGGCTCGCCGGTCGCTGTTGGCTAGCAGCTTATTAGGTTGATTGGTGCTTTAATTTAATTAAAATTGGAAATCAAAAGAGTGGCCCGCGTCGCTACCACCCCCAGGCAGGTGAACCGGGAGCCAGAACTCTTACAAGTGCGCTCTCTACTCTCTTCAACATCACTCCTTATTTCCTTTTTTTTGTTTTTGGTGACCATTTTGCTAGGATTCTCTCATGTACCGTGATGATGATGATGATGGTGTCGATTCGATAGCATTTCGAGTCTCTCACATCGGTTACAGTCTCGTATCAATCACGGCGCAGCACGGTTCCTAATGATAACGATTTCAGGCCGCGGGCCCTGGTGGCCGTTCACGGTTATCTTGTGCTACCACCGGCCATTGTGTTCGACCGTGTAGTGATTTGAGAAAGAGAGCGGAAGGAAAGGTGTGTGCTCTGTTGCTGGCCGCTGCCACGCTGTGTTGTGGCGAAAATCTCATTAAGTGGACGCGCGAGATTGAAGTGTTTCGATTAGAAGACAACATTGTGCTCTCCCGATAAGGACGAGGGGGAACGCGTGTACTCCGATGGAGTGGTGCATGGTTCGTTGCTGGTTGCTCGAGGTTTTGAGTCATTTGAGCCGCGGTTCGCATTACGTTGAACGCTGAAAGTGCATTCGTGGCGTTGCGGTGGCAATAGTCTAGTGTGCAAGAGATTGATCTGTCTCTGGATTATAATATATTCGATCCTACAAAAAAAAACAACAACAACACCAACAGAAAGTGTGCCAGATGAAACACCGGCGTTTCGAATGTCTAGAGCAAATGTAACGGCAGAAGTCCGTGGCTGTTGAATTGTCTTCTTGTTCTCTATATCTCTCTATCTGTCTCTCTCTCTCTGATCCCGGTTTCGGGAGGGGGTTTGGCACCAATGTTATGCATACCGTTGAACTTTCGTCCCAAGAAGATCACTCACTGCAGGTATGGTCGCTGAGCTGGCACGGCGTGAATGAGTGTGTTTGTGTGCGTGTTTCTGGTTTAATAGCGCACAACTTCACTTGCAACACTTAATGTCCTGCCATAGTGCATCGCTGCACATGATGCGCATCTTTTAGCACAAGCCTAGCACAAGCCTAGCACAGTATTGATTGCATTGCAGAATCGGCACAGCATTTTGTTACTAAAGTCTCATTTCTGAATAACCTTCCCCGTTTTGCACATCAGCCTCCACACTTCTCTTGGTTAGGTCTCAGTATTAAATATTAAACAGATTAAATTTTTCCTTAAAGTCGTGTTTTGTATAGCATAAATCCTAGACCGACACCAAAAAAAAAAAGTTCTAGGAATCGGTCTATTCTGGTCTGTCAATTTCGATAGCTTCTGTCAAATAAATCATTCCAACTTACAGCTTGGAACTACAACAAGTTGTATCTACACATTTTCTAACCG
The DNA here is from genome assembly GCF_943734745.1 of Anopheles darlingi. Classification (NCBI taxonomy): domain Eukaryota; kingdom Metazoa; phylum Arthropoda; class Insecta; order Diptera; family Culicidae; genus Anopheles; species Anopheles darlingi. Next base: position 20,073,307 of record NC_064874.1, on the reverse strand, counting down.
AAGTGCAAAATTAGAAATTTGGTTTTCTTTTTAACAAAAAAAACATCTCATTTCCGTTGGGTTATGCTGACCTTGAGATTCCCATGTATATTCAATTGTTTATCAAAATTCCCTAACGTGATTCTCATGATTCACCTAGATTGAATATTGGGCTATTAAATTCACACTGCGTGCAGTTTAGCTACCATATGCTCTAGTGGACGGCTTATCCATCTAGAGTTGTGATGGATTTTCACGTGCGAGACCCCAACAAAATGCACGAAAGATGAACCCCTTGGGAAAACAAACACTTTCGTTACACTTGTTGTGCGCTGGTAGGCCCTTGCACTGCTCCATGCCACACTTTTGTGACTTTTGTTTTCCTTTAATTTTGGTGGTGGCCTCGCTATGCGTTTCGTCGCGGTTTTGGTTCCCTTTTGTTTTTTTTTGCTGTCGCCGTGGACGCCTCCGTTTTTTTGTGGTTTGTCACGGCCCGGTGACCGTGAAGGAAATGTGAACCACCAGAAAGCTTTCACTAACACCAAACGGTCGGCCACGCTTTCTTCGATTAGTTCACGATGCACCACCGCTACCTAGCAACCAACGTGGTTTGTCGATTTCAGTTGTTGTATTTTCACTCTGAATGTAGTTTGCAGTGTGTAAAACGGTTTTTTTTCTTCATTATTAAAACCCATTTGCTTTCTGGTGGACACAACACAGCAACATTAGGTTGTGTGTGCTTAAAGCGTAAGAGAGCGAAAGTTTCCGGATATTTGGAGGGGGTGTCGGCACCCCCTCGACATGGAAAAGTCCACAAGAATGTAACAAATGGCTGGCCCCGATGAGCACGTAATAAATCCATAAACTTGGTAATGAAACAACGACCACCTCCCTCACGCATCTCGATTCGCTTTGGAAGTTCACTGTCCGCAATATCGGTTTTGCTCGTTTCTTGATATTAACAACATTATCTTTTATGATAATGTAAAGCCTCATTTTGGATTCGTGGCTTGAGTTTTGCAAACTTCAAATCCAATTTGAAACAATTTCTAGTCTCGTTTCTAGGCTGCTGCTGCATCATTTGACATGTTTGGATGCTCGGCAGGACGACAAGGGCGCGTGCTCGTAATCCAATAAGAAGGTGCATGCCCGCACTTCGGTGCTTCGGTGCTACAAAAACAATCTGTGAACGGACTAAAAACACGCGCGGCTGCGATGGACTTAATAAAATCCAAGAAAATAAAATTGAATGTTGAGGGCTGTGGGGGTGAGAATGACCGAGAAGCGCGATGGCGATGCGTCGATGGGTGAATATTTTTATGCCGTGGTTTGGAAGGGAAGCCAGAGTATAGTAATAAACACACCACCACGTCCCATTGCAGCAGATGGTAGTGACCGTAAATCGACGCACACACACTGGACGCGCGAAAACGATTAGCAGCAATGGAGCTGCAGCCAGCAGTACATAGTTTGTGTTACAATCGTGCACCAACTGCTGCTACTGCAGCTCACTCAATCCGCTTAAGAGTGTGAGATTGTGTTTAATATGGCAAAACAAAACCAACCAAGCGAGACCAATCCCCGTCAACAGTCGCCGTCATGTGACTCGCATTTTGCTGGTGGAAAACTTGTCCACTAATGCAGTGATGATTAGGGAGGGAATTAAAACGACCGATTAAAACTCATAATTTATGCTTCATTTTTTTTAATTGCACGCATGAGATGAAACATATAAAGCGAATTCTTTCCAGATGTTGTCTGGGTCATTTCTTGTAAACTTGAAAGGAGCGAAGCTGCTGCTGGCGGAGAGTTACATTTCTCCTGGTTCAGAATTAGCTCTGGCTACGATTGGCTTATCATCGATCGGACTGATAGGAGTGCTGACACAAGGAGTGCATGTTCTTGATGATCCTGGCAGCTTTGCTCCCACTTATCATTATCAAGCACGTGTACACAAACACACAGATACACACAGTACTCCTGCCTCCTCGCTTGCAATGTCGCAGTGGAGCAGCTCGCACGTGTTAGGGCCCATCTCACAACACACAACGCGACAAAGCGAGCACGCAGCGCATTCTGGGCCTCCCCAAAAGTCCCGTTCCGATTCGTTCGGCCTGTCTGCCCGTTACCTTCGTCAACGTGGCGTGAGTCCCGTGTCAAAGACACTCACGTCAGCTTTCGCTCAGCTTCAGGCGTACGGCGGTATTGTATCACGTGGTCGAGCCACCACGTGCTGGCGTACTGTGGCCTCCGCGATCCGCGACCTAAGCGGATTTTAATCAGAGAGAGAGAGAGAGAGAACGAGAGAGGCAGAGGGAGAAAGACAATGAGAATTGGTTCGTGTAGGTAGCTGTATCATCAGCCATCAGGTAATGTTGTGGCCTAGATGGTTGGAGCATAGAAGGACACTTTTCTGCATCCTGGCATTAGTTCCCTGCAACCAGCCACAGCGACTGAAGGTGGTCCCACCGTCTTGGTCTGTGCTCGTGGGTTTAGATCTTTGTTTAAAGTGTGCAAGATGAGAGTGTAATTGGGAAAGCTTCAACGCTGGTGTTCGTGGTGCGTGAGTGAGTGTTGTTCACGAGTAAGGATTTCCCCCGGTGCAGCAACTTCGTCAGTGTGTTGCGTCTATTACGGGATCCTGCAATTGCTCGGCTACATTCCAAATGACAACGAAGGAACGTTTGGTGAAACGGTTACTTAAAAGTGTCTTCTTTCGCGATTAGTCGCGCGTTTTTCGCGATTAGTCGCGCGTTTTTGTTGTTTCGTTTTGTTCATTCGAATTGCACGTTACCCCTTTTCCAACGCTTTTTTGCATGGCCTCTTGGTAGAGAATTAGGACGACCGATTGCTTCGAATGCGTATTAAAGTGATGAGTGGCTGCTGTTGCTGCAGCTGCACTTCACGCCGCTTATCGCACCGAACCAATCATCACTCTTTTCAACGCCTTCACGTTTGCGTTAAAAAAAAGAAGAAATAAACAAACGCCATGGTCGTCGGGCCGCGAAAACAATTTCAAGTAACGCAATCCTGGCCCGGGCGTGTGAATGTACCCGTTATCTGTGGCCATAAAGTGCGCGGCTGGCGGGAGACGCGTCTTAAGACCGCGAGATTTCTTAACGACCTCGCAACTGAAACTGAAAGCTCGCGAAACAAACAAACGCCCCCCCCCCCCTCAAACGCTGCCACTGAATGCGGTCGGTCGTTTGGTTTGGCCAACCTAGATTTTCCTTTCGGTCGGGCTCCCCCGGACAGTACCATCTCTCGCGCATGGCTGCCGATGAGTAGGTGCGCACCCACGATTTTCCTCATTTGTTGCTTTCAATTTTCCTTCTACTGTCGGTATAGGCCAACCACCAGGTGTAGTAGGAGTTGGCTATTGGGTCACCTGTGCGCCGAAACAATTGCAAGTGTTTTTCGTAGACCCTCTGATGCACGGCGCCCCGGTTGCCAGGTTGCACTGTGTTGCATTGTCTCAACAAGTGCACGCACGTCATTAATTGGTGGATGCGCCGGATTTGTTTCTTTTACTCGAAGAGCTCGAACGAAGGGGAGCTACAAATTTGCGATTAAACTAAGCGAATGCGAGAAACAGTACGATGGGCGCCAAATCTTGGATTAAGTTACTTTTGCTTTCCTGTACGTCTGCATTTAATGCAGCTTTCGCCTTCGTTTATCACGCGACCGGGCAGACGTCACAAGCTATCTTTCTCTCTCTTCTCATCCACACCCACCGTTCATCATCCCCTTACAGCGCATCATGCACGATACCACGATAAAGCTCATTTGTGGCAGCCGGAAAGTGATGTTTTATGTTCGAGACACCTAGTGTAGACCCGTAGTGTGGTGTGTGTGTGTAGTGTGGCGTCTGTGGTGTGCACCCGTGTGCAGACCATGGATTCGCTGCTTTAGGCGCTGCTTTAGCTTTCCTGGTTTGGTGAAACCGTTTTCGTACCAGTTTCCGTTTGTGCATGGACGCGCACCCTTTTAGCATCATCAAACACACAAGGCTTTAACACATTTCACGCTGTGCACCGAAGAACCACCTTTCATCCTCTGTGAAGCGGTAGCTGCGGAACGCAGTCACGTAGTGAACAACATTCCGTGACTCGCGGCGACAGAATGCGGCTTTACATTTGGTAATTCGGTTACGTAGGTTAAGCTTTAGTTCATTAAGAACCTTTGAACACAATGTCTGATTGTGCGTGGTTTGGAAGCTGTACAGCCGCAACTTCTCATTCGCTTGTTTTGCTTAATCCTAGTAAATGATTTTCCATTTTTAGTCAACACAACGTGCGTCGTCAGCATTACAGCAGAACGGCAGTTCGCTGGGCGGAAACCGAGTCCCTTGGGAATGATGATTGGAAAATTAAATTCCATTCGATCTCAAAAGTTCTTACGATCTTAAGCTCTCTCTGTCTCTCCGTCTTCCTCTTGACTTTCGAGTGAAGAAGTCAGACTCCCAGTGTGAGTTAGTCAGTCAGTTGGTATTGCTAAACGGCAAAGTGCCCATTACGCTCGTAGCTTTATGCGACCCTGCCGAAGGAAGAACCCTTTGGCCGATTAGGAAAATCAATTTCCTCCTGAAAAACAACAAAGCAGCAACAGTAGTAACCACGCAGCACAACCACATCAACCATGCGGTTAATGGCGTGGTGGTGATGGTGGTGGAGAGGTCGCAGTCCAGGAGACCGAAACTCCCGAGATTACCCTCTGAATAGGGTGTAAGGGTTTGGTTAATTGATTTCCCTTACAAAACCGCTTTCCACTCGCTTTTGTCCTTTCCTTCTCGATTCGCGTTTGGTAGCTGCTCCAGAATAATTTCATTCGATTGGTCCTCACGAGCAGCACTCGATCCCCCGGGTGTCGATAGCAGCTTACCATCTCCCTTTCGTCTCATGAAACTTCTCGTGACAAGTTCGACGCCCCCTCCACCGGCCATCGCGTGTGGTACAAATTGATTTGTTTTTCTTTTCCCCCGGAGCTGGAAAAGGCACCGTGGGTTGCGCCGTGAGGCCACTTTGCTGGACATTCTTTGCGTCGCCTTCCGATCGGAGGAAAATCGGAAAAGCTTTTCCCTTCCTCCCCAATAATTCCTTATTGCCGGTCGCGCAAAGAACTGGGCACAGCAGAATGTGGTGGGTGCTGCTCCAATTCCGTTCGTTCCCAAGTTTCTTTCTTTTTTCTCTTCGCTCCGTTGCGTGAAGCTTCCGAGTCCTTGGAGGCACTTTTGCTGCTCCAGCTGGGCATGACCTCGATAAAGTCCTTTTTTTCTTTGCGTTTTTGTTGTTGTTGTTGCTCGATATGGAGTGTCTGTTGTCTGTGGCATGACCTCCCCTCCTACTCCCACCCTGGAAGGTATGTGTGTCGCTTCCGGTGACGCACTTCCCTAGCCCTAACCACCGAATGGGAAATTTAGGACTTTCCCAATTAAGGTTTTCCATTTCCCCAGGCCCAGTAAAAGGTTGGTTGGGCGGTTGAAGCAATGGTGTTATGACCTCCTCCCGGTGGGGGGCTTAACCTCAAAAAAACACAGTCAGTGGGCCCGAGCCCTTATTCTGTTTGCGTCGTCCCTCTTCGGCTGTCAAGCTCCCTGGTGTTGCTGAAGCTTCGTCCTTTTTCCCCTGGTCGTCTCCACATGTTTTTTCAACTTAATTTGTTCGGTGTAAACCCAACAACCTCGCACGCACAGCGGGGTCGTGCGGCGTGAAAAGGGACGACACAGTGTGAAGGTGTCCCTGGAAAACCACCAAAGGTCGGGGGCGTCGTCGGGGTGGTGACCTTAATCGACGTACGCCGGCAGATCCTCCGCGCCTCGTGTGTTGTCTACCTTTTGTGGTGCCCTCGACCGATTAGATCTTTATATTTTTATCATCACAAAACACTAGCCAGCCTGCCTGCCTGCTACCCATCGAGTCAGCTAGTCAAACTGGCCACAACCCAACAATGGTGCGTCACGGTACGCCCAGCACACACACTCCAGTGGTCGAAAGCTTCCTCATCGATTCCTTCTCGATAGTTCCGGTTTATAGAGAGAGAGAGAGAGAGAGACAGGGAGAGAGGAAGGAAGCATCGCGCTTATCAGCGATCGTGATTGTGCGTGTATTTGTTATCTTGTACCTTCGTCAATATCAAGTCAGAGCCTGACAGCGAAGGCAATCGCCACCGAACATTCGATGCTTTCTCGTTGTCGATTCGACCTTCACACACTAGACCTCTTCTCTAGTTGTTGTTGCTCTATACTATAAATAACCGACCTCCAAGTGTGGTATAAGGCGTAGATTTAACTGCGTGACAGTAATTAACCCCCAGGGCCCCCTGTAATCGTCGATCATCAACTAATTGCTGCGTGTGTGTTCCATTCACGGTGAAAACTATTTTTCATAAATCCTTCTAGAAAGCGCGACACGTCACGAGAAATGGACCAGCGATTCGGACGAATGTTGGTTTAACATGTATACGTGCATAAATCCTACGAATGCTTAAAACCAACTCTTAAACCAACCTTGTTTTGCTGCATGCCCTAGCAGAACACTTGGCGCTTTCATTCTCCAGCAAGAGCTTTATCCGATTAAAATCAGAAAAAGAAGAAAAAAAAACTTTCCAGCGACGGGTGACTATCACCTCTTCATCATCGTCGTCTGGTGTGCTGCTCTGTTCTGTTCTGTTCATTTTTTTGCGTTTCAAAAGCAGGAAAACTAATTTCATAACAAATTGTCTTATGCACCTTATCTCACTTCTCTCGCTTCTCTTTTCTCTTCTTCTCAGCGGAGTTCCCGGTGCTGGAGCATCCGGCACGGCTGGTGGTGGCGGCGGCGGCGGCGCAGGCGGTGGGGGCGGTGGTGCACGAGGCGGCAGCAGCATGTATTCCGCCCGCCACTCGGTCAGTTCCTCTTCCGGGGTCCTGATGGTGGGCCCCAACTTCCGCGTCGGCAAAAAGATCGGCTGTGGCAACTTTGGCGAACTCAGGCTCGGTAAGTTTCGCCTCGCGGCGTTCTTCTCTTCTACTTCTACCAAGTTTACGGATAAAAAAGCGAGAAAACTTGATGAGCGCGCACTCACCGAGTGGATAAGCTTTGCCAATGTTGTTCCGAATTTATTATCATGGTGGCGCAACTTTCTACAGCTGGGCTAGCTGACAGAATGCAATCTTGGAGCTAACCTGGGCCGTCACTAGGCCGATCTCGAGTCCCACCTCGCTGGCACAGAGCGCCACGTCCGTCTGTAGACTGGACAGGGCGGCATACAGTTTACCACCCTCGATGGTCACACTGACGGGGAGGAAGAGTAGCGACTGGGGAAAGTTACCGATCGCCCGGACGTAGCACTGACGACGGAGTGCGTTCCGGGTGCCAGTACCACCGCTAGAGGCATCTGCCGCGTTAAAATTGGCACCATTGCAGGTCGTTAGATTGCCGAGAAAGTCCGAAGCACCCCGATCAGCAGCCAGAATGTCTCCGGCAATCCGACCACCGATGTCGGATAGTTGGCGCCATTTCCTATTCACACAGTCCGTTCCCTTCCCAACGACACGCCGACCAATGCTGGTGGGTGAGAGATCTGAACCAACGCATTGCTGGACGCGCGCGCTGGAATCGTTGAAGCTGGCGATGACCTGCTCGAACCCTTGGGCTCCCTGGTCGACGATGGATTGTATTCCGCCCTCGATCACCGATCGACCGTGTTCGAGCGTCTCGTTAAGCCCTTTAAGCCCCGCTGCAGTGAACAAGCCCTTGAAGGTGTTACTGTAGGCGTCCGAAAGAGACTGCACTATGCTGTCCATTGCGTCCAGCGGAAGGGTTTGGAACTGAGTCACCAGCTTTTGGAAGGCCTGCGTATAGTTGTCCGGTATCATGGGGAGGAAGGTGGAGAAGTTGGACGGTACAGTTTGATCGGCGCCGCCACTGCTTCCGCTGGCAATGTTTAACGAAACGTTGGAAAGGTTGTTGGGCAGATGGAACACCTGGTTGCCGATGGCAATATAGGAACCATTTACGGGATTGTTGGCTGCCAGTCCCGCCAGCACTGGCTTCGACTCGATGTTCCAGATATCTCGACGACGACGACGACGATTCACATTGATCCCGAGACCATTGACGTTCGTTCCGTAGTCCGTAAGGGCGGTATCGGTGTTGATCCGATTACCTAGCGCAAGCGTAACGTTCGATTGTTGGGTTGGCGTTGTCGCAGAAGTGGCCGATGTCACCGAAGGTTGGTTTATGGTGCGGGGTGGTTGTGGATTCCAAGGTGTTGTAAACAAAAAGGCGTCCACATACCACGGTATAGTGCCGATCTGCAAAAAACATTTCGAATGAGAATCATGCCTCATCTCCAAAGCCTGATCCTACCACTTACCGCAGCGATCAACAGTGCCAAGATGACGCTAACCGATCTGTTCATTTTGAGCGATCCGTTCGTAGAACTTGAATTTCTTCTTTGGTTAACGTCTTTTATATGTAGGGCCTCTCCGCGATACACACAGCACAGTTGTACAAATGTTCAGATGTTGGTATACAGTAACCTTGTGCAACGGTTGGGATCGAAGGCTCTTTATCTTTTATTTGCTGTTTTGATAATTGATTGTCAATGCCACCAAAACAAACGCTCTCTGAATGGGTAGATGCAAGTAATGACAGCACGTTTTTGTGTCTTATTGTAATTGGAGACAACTTTTTATGGTAAGCTATGAGTTGTTTACTGTTGCAACTGTTTGATTGGTAACTAGAACCTTCGGATT
>NC_064874.1:20037091-20059591 GCF_943734745.1 Anopheles darlingi | reverse complement strand
CCAATGAGCATGCGTTTCAATCATAATTTTAAATGCGATGCGAACATGCTCACCATTAGCAAATCTACTACTAAATTTAGTGTAAATATTGTAAACAAAACTATTGCCTGGCCGATATGGAAGTGCGAGTGACATGGATCGTGAAAAATGTTGAGGAAATGGCAGAATTGTAAGCGGAAAGTGGATTGCGGTGCTGCCATACCGTCGACGAGACACAGGGTGAGAAACATAAGACCACATCGCAAGCTGGCAGCGCCGTTTTGCTTAGCCCTGGTCCCTGGCCATCGACCGATGGTGGTGGTAATCGAGAAAGAAGTTGGCGCAACGGCATTGTAAACCGGATATGCGCTTGACCCCTCGAAAGCTGTTGCCTGTCATTAGTATGTGACGTGTTTTGCCATATTTATGCCATCCGTTCACCGTGACGCAGTGTTTCTATTGGCAGCTTTCTTGTTTTCGTTTCTTCTCGGCCGTGTGACTTCATGATGATTCACTTCACTATTACAAAACATGTTTTAATAACTTTTAGATAAATGATTACATTGCTCGTTTTGCCGTTGTGCGTTGCTGTAGTTCATTTGTCATCCAGCGCGGTCTACGCATGTCTGCGAATTTATGTTCGTTTTCTTTGTTCACATGCGTTTTGCTTATGATGGTGGAAGCACAGATAAGCGGAATTCAACAAAAATGATGTTGAAGTTTACTTCAGGTCTGTAAGTCGTAATTTACGACACCGTGGAAGAAGATAGGCTCACTCCGCATACGAACTTGAGGCACACTTTAACAAAGAGTCGCAACTGCGGTGTGAATCACATACCGTCGTCTGAAGCGTAGTGGAGGATTTAGTAGGCAGAACACGTCCGAATATCTCATTAGGTTAGACACAGCCGTACGGAGAAGGCGACAGCAACAGCAGCGCACACTAGCTATAAGAGATTTTCAGGCAGGCTCTATGAACATCCCAAACGAATGAATCCTATACCTGGGCTGAAATCTCATTCGCTTTTAGCTGTGCTTTTGGTGCTCCACAATGTTGCTCCAACATACCATAGACGGTAGTGGAATGATTGTGCCATCGAGCTAGTGCTGCTGTGGGCCCAGTTGATTTCAGTTGCGGAGTCTACTAGCGGATCATACGCAACCTAAATTACGAACAACGTACAACGGATCACATTGTTGAGACACAAAGGAGAGGAAGAGCACATTTGGTGGGCTGTGGTGTCCAATTTTCCTGTGAACTCATCAAATCAAATCGTCCGTTTTATGCCAATCGACCGTCGTTTGCGTTCTGTCGGGTCGTTGGTCCTGAATGCCGGATGATTAGGGTATGGTGCGGCTGACCGAACATTGAGCGTCAGCAGTAGAATGTAGAAGAAGATGAATAGTGGATGGCCTTCGCTTATACTCGATTCAGCGTTGTCATGTTGGTAATGAAATCAGCAAAACCGCACACTACTTTATGTTACCAATTCTTGTGAACAATTCTTTTTTTTCTATGTAACTGTTTTAACTTGTAATAACCTTTTGTATATTCACTTTCGTTTCATTACAGGGAAAAACCTATACAACAATGAACACGTAGCAATAAAAATGGAGCCAATGAAATCAAAAGCACCACAATTACACTTAGAATATAGGTTTTACAAATTACTAGGAGCGCACGGTAAGTATCTTCAGGATTTCTCACGTTACGTTTTTGTCACACTTCCTTCTTTTTCTTTCTTTTGCTTGCGAGAAAAAACAGCTTTTCCTTCGAACTCTGTATCAAAGTAAATAAGTTTCTTGATGCATTTGCTTTATTCCACACTTGTTCAGTTCGTTTATGTTTTCAAAAAATTATATTCGCTTCGGTTTTATTTTCAAATTAGCTTATGCAGCACACATGCTTTATGAAAAAAAAATCGTTTTAATTGTTAGATTTTATATTTAAACATTATTACATTCGTTGATATCTAGCGTTTGATTTCTGTTTTTTGTTATATGAAAATTGTCAATTGTTATCAAAAGTACTGTACCAAACTGATTCATAGGCATACTCTTTTTTTTTTGTTTCTTCTTTTGTAAACAAAATAATGCTATTTTTTCTGAAATAGCCAAACTCTCAAGCAAACCTTCTTTACTATTGCACTCTGTTTCTCTTTGCACGGCTTAGGTTTAAATTTCCCTTGCATTTTCGGTTTGTTATCCATTTTTTAAGTCCATAAGAATGATGAATAAGCACGCACCTTCGGATCGTAAAAGGAAAATCATTCGCGATAGACCTTTTTGATATATTATCTGATTAGATTGATCAATCGTGCTATGTTACATCGCTCCAGTGTATGCGCGGAGTGCGATGGTTTTAGTTCCTTTTATTGTTTCTATTAGACAATAGACGACGTGTATGAAATATGAACGATATAACGGGCTTAGCAGGCAGAAAGAGGATGAGGATACGGAGAAGGACCGCAACGCTGTTGTGTGTTCAACGCAATGTTTGTTTTCCCTTGTTCTATTACTTGTTTTGGTGTTTGCCTTTCGCTCTGTTTTGTTTCAAGGTAACAATGAAGCTAATCATTCAACAAAGATGCAAAAAATGGGTTAGCTTTTCGCAAATATTACTGGACTTGATTATCTACGGTGGATTCCCTTCCAGTTTACACTCTTTCGCTTCCATTCTATTATCTTTCTTGCTAAGTTTTTTTTCAAATCGAAAACTTTGTATTCATTTTCTGGTAAGAATATGAGTGTTGGTTTTTGATTCATCTTAAATGAGAATGTTTTTTTTTTCAAACAATATTTACGGAAACATTCAATTTACTTTATCTCCCCTTTTTCGTTCGCGATATTTCTATCCCACAGTTTACCATGTTGGTTGCTGAATATCCTTTCATTCTTGCTATAGTTCATCCTATTCCACTGAATTTCTACCACCGCCCGTTATTGATTCTTTTAACTTCATTGATTGCCGGCTCGGAAAACTCCAGCAACATTTTGCATCTTTCTCTTCCTCTACCTCTCGGTGATGCTCGTCCTTCTTCCGTTATTGTTTATCTTGTTTATTTAATCTTACGTTTTCGTATGTACATGTTGTGTGTGTGCGTGTGTGTTGGGTGTAAACTTAGTTTAAAGAAAAACTGGTTTTGTTTATATTAATTAGAATTTCCAATTTTGGTCTAAACTTGAATAGTTCTACTTCTCCAAGAACGAAGTGTTGTACTTCCTTATTACTATTATTACTATTATTACTATCATTATTTAGTTTTTGTTCTGTTTCTTTATGAAGCTGTAATCATTCATTCACTGATCGTTGATTTCCTGTTTTATCCCAAAAAAAAACTGTCGTGTGTGTTGCCCCGTTTCAAATGTCCGGACAAACACACTTAATGCCACAGATACACAATCCCCACCAGAAGGGATACCGCGGGTGTATCACCTAGGTACATGCGGCGGCCGGTACAACGCAATGGTGCTGGAACTGTTGGGACCATCGTTAGAAGATCTTTTTACGCTGTGTGGCAGAAAGTTTTCCCTGAAGACTGTACTGATGATCGCTAAGCAACTAGTAAGTTCGGGTCGGCCGGCTGCTGGTACACACCAAACACACGATAACACGACGGCGTGTCGCTCATATTCATGCTCTGAGACAGATCTCGATCAAATATTTCAGTACGTTGTGCTCATCGTCCACATTCGTTCACTCCATCATCCTCTTACTCTCTTCCTAAAACGTACGTGACAGTTGACTATAATCATTCGCAGATCAATTCAATTTCTATTATTTTTACTAGAACGCATTTGTTGGTCGCATCTTACCGACTCATCATCTACGAATCTCCCCAGCCCGCCCCAACTGAATTCAAAAACATATCACTGATATCTGGCTAGTAAAAAATACTTGAACACCTTTCTGTTTAATTTGTTGAATTCTTCAAAATCATCTTTAGTGGGTATGCGACATCGCATCTTCCCGAAATCTTGTCCGTTTTTTTATCATAGTTCCATAAAATATTTACTTTTATATTTGGCTACATAGAGCGCTAAACTCGACGAGAACTATATGTTATATGCTTCGTTCATCTTCAAAATCGACATGAAAATTGTTACAAATATCATCTTACATTGAGCGCTGGGAACTTATATTTTACCATCTTCATCTTTTTTAAAAATTCATTCTGTTTAAGAATTTTCCTACTCTTCTAAGCTCGACCACTACTTCTTAGCGAGCTATGGCCATGTTTCGGCGTGTCGGGTTGGTTTGGACGCATATATTTGATACGTTATTATTCGGGGACTTATTTCTTTTAATACAGTTGGTTACATGTTTCGTGTTGCTTTAGCTTTCTTGTCCAATGTATTTTTGGTTTTCTCTAGTGTTCGGTGTACCGCTTATCGGCCTCAAGACAGCCACACCGAGCTTCCTCCTGCGTTTAGCTGTTAACAAAGTTCATACGCTGCTATCCGCGCGCGCATTAGCTTTGTGCTATCTGTCGCCGAACGCAGTTCATGCTTATACTATCTGTAGTAAATATTTATGCGAATCAATTCGTTGTTGGTTTCTAGTTTGAGAGTTTTCGGGTGGCAGCAACTATTGTGCCTTTTGCTCAAGGGCACGACTCCTGAATTTCGCTATGCTTTCACATCCTTCCATATTGAACCATGCTCTCCCGCTCATTGCAAACGATAATCGACTTGACGGGGCTCATTAATCTCATCCATTTTTAATCCATTGCGTGCATCTATTCCCCAATTTGCTCTATGTATGTAAACTATATTCGGACGCTCTGTGGTTCAAACGACCAGGTTTTAAAAGGGGCCATCGTATGTTACAGTAGAGATCAGTTCAATTTGGACCAAATTGATACCATCACTAAAACCTAGCACAATTCGATGACCAAGCGAAGTAGTGAACACTCATATTCATACATTACAAAATTCGGTTTATATCGCTCCTCCTGCTCTCCTGTTTTTAATCGGCCTTTTAGTTTAGACCCCCCCCCCCCCCTCCTCTCATGTATGCTAAATCCAATGAACACACTAACCGCGAGCAGCTCTTACCATCTAAGCCCCCATAACCGAACAAAAGACTACCAATTGGTCAACTGTGAAACGCCCAGCATGAATGGTCCACACACAAGCGTGGCGGTAGTGCAGAATGGCCATGATCGCCCTTACCACAGCTATGTGCCGACCCCAGCTGAAAGCAATAGAGATGAGAAGGGCAGGTTGCAGCAGGTCGACTTGCTGCTGGAGTATGTGTGGCTATGGGGATTTCCTTAGGGAAACCAATCCAGTGACTGCTCAAGTGAGCGTTACAATTTACCCAACGTCGCATTGATGATGAGATCCGTCTTTGCTCCTTCTACATACATGTATTCAACACGTTAAAGGATAGGTTAATGTCGTTTGTTATTGTCTTAGGAAAAGGGGAAACATCTGTTGTTTTGTCGTACGTACTTGAACATCCTCGTTTCTGCCTGCAGCCCAGAATACGCGGATATCGTAAAGATGCGATTACTCATCGTTTTTCATTCGACTGTCCAGAGTCGCCTTCTGAAAACCCGTTTCGAATTTATTTACTTCATCACGCTTAGGAACTAGCAGGACTTTGATGTTTGATTTTGATATTTCTTTTTGTTATCTTCGTTTTTTCTTTCTTTCTTCATTCTCTCTGCTACTTCCCGAGTTTTTCTTTCTTTACGAAAACATTTCCTCTTCTTCTATGTACTTGTTTTCTCTTCTTTGTTCACCCCTGCTCACTGTTGTGATCAATAACGATCACTTTGAAAACTAAATCACTTTCCACGTATTTCTCTTTCCCTTTCTAAAAATGCTCCGTAATTTGATATATCTTCCTACTGTCTTACCCTGTTGTACGCTTGTGGTGCAATTTATGTGGAGTAAATTGTTTATTCTCTTTTTAATTTACATTTCTATTTCAAATATTAACAATTCCTTCAACACAATATCGTACAAATTGATCATATGAAATCGAACATGCCGTTAATGCTGCGCATTTGCATTTGGATTGTGTTTTTTTCTTCTTCTTTTTCCTCTTTTATCCTCGTCTGATCCTCCCTCATACGTCGGCCTTCCGTTCGGCCTTTTGCCCAACCGCTCTCCAACGCTGGCATCATTCAACCGACAATGGGGTAGCGGAAGGAATACCGGAGGTGTACTACTTCGGGCCCTGCGGCAAATACAATGCACTAGTTATGGAATTGCTCGGTCCGTCGCTTGAAGATCTGTTCGATTTGTGCAGTCGGCGGTTTTCACTGAAGACAGTACTGATGATAGCAATACAATTAGTAAGTAAACCGGTCAACGAAACCACGTACACGATACGCGAGCGCTGGTTCGGCTCGAAAGACAAATCATGCTCGGATCATAATATAAAACAAAGTCCCCTTCTTCATACCTGACTGACCGGCCAACGCCAGCCGGTGATGGATATCCTTGCCACGCCCATGTTCATCAGACCAATCGATTTTATTCATTGAGCATCCTAATATTTAGCAACAATTCATTGGACATATCACCTTTCCCTCCCCATTGTGCTCGCTAACATAACCACTCTAACTCTTATGTCCATATCTACTACTTCGCTTGTCATCGCTAGGATTAGTGTTGTATTTCTAGTTCGTTTCAATTTAGAGTTCTGGCGACGAAACACTAACTGTTAGCCGTCACAGTGATGGTAGAGAGACAATACGGTACTGCTTTGTGATGGACGTATAGTTTGTGCTAAAGTTAATCTGGTCGGTCTAGTTTACTCAGCGATACACGAAGCAGATAGAGCACATGCAGGCAAATCAAAAACCGCTTTCTTAAATGTCTGCAACGAACCTCTATCTAAACGGCTTCACGAAGAGTCTCTGTAAGCTCAAACTCAATTGGCCAGAGGATGAAGGAACAATTTTCCAATTTAAAAACCTACGTACCTACGCACGCTGCTGCTGGTTATTGTGCGCTGTGTTTCGTACAGCATCGGACTCATCATCTTGTGTTTTGAGATAATCAGACAATTTTGAGTGATTAGAAGCTTAACATAAGATTTGGTGTAGTTTTAGCATATGTTAAACTGTACCAGAACCAATCTGGATGGCCTTAGGTTAATCACAAACGAATTGAAAATGAAAACGAATAGCAGTAAAGTAGAAATGCAAAGATGGTCTTATCTAGGTTTGCATCGTGCGCTTCCTTCATTATCCCCAGCAAAACACTGCTGCTTATAGTGTCCGTTCGCTTCAGCGCAGCATGATGCTCCGTTCCCCTAGCTTGATTTGAGTTGATGATGAAATTTAAAGTTTCCTGTCCAAACCGCGCTTCCTCGAAGCTTCTTTTCCATACAACTAGCGCCAGTGGGATCGCGCGCCGCCTTCCTCACAGGCATTTCCTTTGCGAATAACAATCCAGTTTTGGCAGTGCCATCGTTTATTGGAACATTTGGTGTAGGATGTTATAAGTATGCCTCTTTCATTTAGCTGATAGCTTCATTTTGCTTTGTCACGTAAAAACCTTCTCACCAGCTTTGCTGCACCGGAAACTGGCAAAAAAAAGGTAGCAATCATCATCGTCATCGTCAGCATCAGTATCGTTTTTGCTTTAGTTTTGCGAAGAGGTTGCCCGTTCGTTCTACTGTCTTATGTTTCAGAGGAGGGTGTGGCTCTACGTCATTCGTTGCTCTATTATTGCGCTCGGCATGTGTGTGTGTACGCGCGCTCAATCTATTATGCAAATTTCGTATCATTACGTATTAGAACCGCAGGCGCAGGCCTTACTGGACCGTTGTCCAAAGAGAAACGCTCGAGAAAAAGGGGTTCAATCGATGATACCCGTTCGGCCAGTCGGTCGTTCGTTTGGTAGGCGGAGATGATTCGTTACGTCTCGGGGAAGATCATTTTGAACTTATCAAATTGCAACGCGGTGTTTCCTTTTTTTATTATTGGCTAATTGCGCCGGAACGCTCACTGGCCAGTTATGCGCCAGGAGAGATATGCGCTGTAAGCTAACATTCATTCCTCACGTAAGCATCCGATACACCCTTTTTGCCAGCATTTTGGCCTCCAGCAGTATGTAAAAGGCCATAAAGTCGTTGCGACAACAGCAGCACCGCCGCATTGCAATACGCAGCAGCTGCTGCTGCTGATACTACTACAAAAAGGGCAACCCATAAGCGATGCTGGTACGCCACCACCTCCAAAACGCCATTCGTGGCGACTATGCGACTGAGAGGCGCTCGGGCGCGCACCACCGCTATCTATAAAAGGGATATCGTTTGCGCCCGGACTCGACAAGTACGACTACGAAGCCGGAACTAGTTGATCGTTATGAATAGGGTCGCCGCCAGCCGCCACGTGAAGTCAGCGGGTGTTGTGTACTGCCTTCACGTTGGTCACCGACAACGACCACCCATACACAATCGTGCATGGCGCGGTTTTAGAAGCAACGCAAAGGTGGAGGTGTTGATCGATTTGCAATTTGCATAACATCCGCTCGGTTCGGTTGTGTCCTGTGCTATGTGTGTCCCGCTGCAACGCGCCACTCTGCCACCAGAAATGGAACGAGCGAACATGTAACAGTTGGTGGTAGCCGTTTAAAGTAGCTGGAAGGTGATGTCCCCATCGTGGTGCACCACTCAGGGGACCTTCTACAAAATGCAAGCAAAGCAGCAAGAACACAACAGCTGTTGAGAGCATGTCCCAGCTGGGAGACAGTTTTACATGTCTTCCCGGGGTCAATTAGATGAGATTTTCGGGGAATTTTATGAGAGAGAAAGAGAGAAAGCTAAAGATGTAACAGTGCTTCCAACATACGCTTCAATAGAAACATAATCTATGTTAACCAACACGAGAAGAGAGAGGGAAATAGATGGTATGTTGCAGGTGTTGACATACCAGGCAACTGGGAGGTACCAAAGATTGCATAGGGGATTTGCATTCCCCTAGCAATTGGATCTCTGCTTTCAACACAGTGAGCAGCACCCCCATAGACATGTTGACGATCGCTCGTTCATAGTCCCGACCACTACTGTGGAGAGGACACGGCAACCCACAACAACAACAACGGGCGGTCTTCTTCGTTGTTCGGTGGCCTACTTGTATCGTCACGGACGGTTATTTATGCAGTATTGGCCACCAGGCAGGCAATCCAAGCCTTCCTTCTTGGGTCACTGTTTGTTGCGATACAATGTTGGCTTCACAGGTGATGAAGCCGCAGGAGCCGGAAATGTATACTCGAAACAAAAGCATAACTGCATTTGCGGCGCATTGGCAGTGCGCGTCCCTCGCCTCGCACACCCGAAGGTAGGTCGAAGGTATCCTGTCAGCAAAAACATCCTTGACTCAGTTTGTCCTCTCACCCCCCCCCCCCCCTGCATTGGTGTTGTTCCGGATCTCGTATCCACCTGTCGGTCGGCGGGTGTGTATGTGCGTGTGTTCGATGATGGGAAAGGTCCCTTCATTGTCACAGTCAACAGCGCGCGTGTATTGCACCCCTCGCAGTAGCAAAGCACAGCGCCGGGTATGCAGCTAATATCGATCCATCGGGATCCTTTAATCACGCTTGATATCAATCCAGTTCCCAGCGAGAGAGAGAGAGAAACCGTTGAAAGTGTTTTTCACAGCTTTGGCTTAAGCAATGCAAATATTAGCTAAACGCGAAACATAACAATAGAAAATTCCGTTGCTTTAAGCATATTTCAAGCGCAGTCTACGAGGTGAATCTACGATCCCAATTAGAAAAAGGAAGGAGAGCAAGGTTCGTGTGGAATGTGAGTTGGAATGTTAGAAAAAGCTAAAGATTACCACCACCCTAGTTCTACGTACTGCTCTGTTTTCATTACATTTTCCATACCGACTGGTGCTGATCCTTTCCAGTGTGCCCTGGAGCCACGGCTTCTACTTTCTTTGCAACCGAAGTTTAGATAGACAGGCAAGGGTATGAGGAGGACGGTCTCGTCACGTGTGCATTGGGGAGAGGGGTGTTGCGAAAACCGGGTTTACAGTTAACTTTCCTCCTTCTGCGCGTTACTGGGCTGCAAAACTGTGTGCTATGTCTGCCACTGAGACCACCGACCCGTAGGCACATCGCTGGTCCCTGCTGTTCTGCTTGACATGAGTGGCAGAAGGAGGCTTTCCCTGGAGAGAAAAATTTATTTTTCATCAGCGGATCAGCGTTCGCAGCGGTCGGAAATTGATCACGGAATGGTTAATGTGGCGTGTGTCTGTTGAACGTGACGTCGCGGCCCGGCACTAGTTTTGGCTGCTGTCACCAGTCAGAAACGTCTGACAACTAAGCTATCCTTACTTAACCCGTGTATTTTCTCGGGTGATCTATTCCTACCTACCACTACCACGGCGCTGTCTATGGAGCAGAAGGCTCCTTGAGCTAGACAGTTGCCCTGCTTGCTTACTGGTGTCCGGTTAGAGATACCTCGGGTAGGCCTCTTGGTCGGATCAGTAAGCTAGGCTTGCACGTGGTTGACCCAGTGTGAGAGGCTGGGGTCTCCGAAGCTTACCTGGCTTCGCACGGATGTTCGATATGATGCCCGTGGCTGGGTCGCGCGGCGGTTTCCTGTAACAGACGTGTTAAGAACTAACGAACGCGACGACTGTTCAGTTTGGCTTTCAATTTACGACCCTTTAGATTTATTCGTAACACCGATATTTATAATGTTTGTCTTAACCTACTTTCCTACTTAACTCTAAAGATGTTTTTAACAACAACCTACTTAACTCTAAAGATGTTTTTAACAACAACCTAAGTGTAATGACCGGCCCGAGGCTTCCGCGACCATACCTCCATCCTCCTCTCCAGCATTAACTATCGTCACCTCATGGCCCACCTCCGGTGGGTTGGTAACAGCCATCGCCTGATGTGCTAACAGAACGTGCTGATTGGTTCTTGGTTTTTGGGTCGAAAGTTAAATGTTATTAAAACTGAGTCGGCTGGTTATTCGGAGGCTCATGGCTGAGCCTCCCAGTGACGGAAGCATCCCCTTCCCTGTCGATCGTCCGGCCGGTTTCGGAACGTCGCTTGGCCACTGTTTTGTACACAGCGTTTTCCATAACAATAACGCGTGCGTCGACCCCATTGTTGTCTATCATCAGAACCATCATCGTCATCACATGTTAGCCAGAATGGCTCGCGTCGTTGTCGCATTCGTCTTGCGCAGTGCCTACATTCAGGTGATAAAGCAGGCGTTCTCTTCCCACCGTGAGATATCATAGAAGCGCCCGAAAGTCAGGCTAGGTCGGTGGTGAAGGTCGGTCGGGCCGCTTCATCCCCCCGCACTTATTTGAGCTTGATGGCCGTCTAGAAGAGGCGACCACCAAGCTGGCGGGAAGGGGCTTAAGGCCGGTACTCCTATATTTACCTATTTCTACCTGTGGTATAAACAAAACTAGAACTAACTACCCTATCCTTAGTCTAGACGCCTAGACTCCAACAGAAATGGGACCGGTTATGACGCACGCAGGCGTTCATGGTCAGCATCCGACAAATCCGGAGTCCCAGCGCATGTTTACTCTAACTAGACCCTATTCTAACCCTATAGGCCGCCGGTGCCGGGAATTGAACCCAGCCCTAGAGCACTCTTGGCTCCAGGAATCCCAGGGGCGGTACTAATCGGCACCCGCAGGGCCGCACCCGGTGCCTAACTAATCCTAATAAAAATATGGGAGAAAAAAGAAACAAACATGACTAACCTATGCTGGGGCCCAGGTTCGCTTTAGCCGGGCCCTGCAGCTTATCCTAACCTAATGCAGCTGCGCGTTTTCGCGTCTTACGACTGTGCAAGTATCTGCCCGCTATCGGGTCTTACTCTTACATACTATGCTACAGCGGCGCACTATCGCGGCTTACGTCTGAGCAGGAATCTGCCCGCTATCGGGTCTTTGGCTTACGAACTATGCTACAGCAGCGCGATATCGGCTTATGGCTGAGCTTGTTGCCCGCTATCGGGTCTTACTCTTACATACTATGCTACATGCTGAGTAATGTAACTTACTTAATATAACGCAGGGACATGAGACACTGCTACAGCTCTCCTCCGACGCATCGTCAGATTTCTTGCAGTGCGGGATTGGGTAATGCCGCATAGCGATGACGGGATGGACGATACGATGAGCAGCTTGAAGAATGACGGGTTTGTCATTTACGTCCCATGGTCGCTGTAACGCAGCGGTCGGCGAAGAAATTCTCTCCTCGTAGTTTCCAATAACGTTGACTTTATGGAAATGATGGCTTTCGAACGACCAACTCACGAAAGCGGGACTAGGTATGCAGCTGTCGCCAGGTTGACATTTCTGCGACCGACCATGGCGGGTCTCGCAATGGGCTCCATCTCGACGCCTCGAGGGGGGGGGGTCATCGTTCCTTGATGATTTCGGACGACTCGTAACATCTCGTGAAGGCTGGGTGCGTCTTTGTCTGGACATTCTTCAACGATGAACTCTACACGTCGTTCTTCTCAGAGCGGGGTCAGTTCAGCACTATACGGCAGGACATGGACATCTCATCACCGCCTTTGTCGGGGGTTCCACCATCGACATCGTCCTTCAGTCGACGCTCGGACTGCCCGAAATCGTCTCCTTCCCGTCGTAGGCGGAGCCGTGCCTCCGACAGTGGTCTTCCCGTTGAGTCCATCTTCGTCTTCACAAACGTCACGAGTCCATCTTCGTCTTCACGTCTTCTGGGTCGTCCTTGATAAGTGCGGACGGGTATACGATCTTACCCCAAGGGTCCATTGCCACTCACAGCCCCAGTGTGGTTTTGGTCCTTATCTCAAAATTATGTAAGCAAGTAGAAGTTTCGGATTATTTGACCTTAATGCTAAGTTATTATTGTCAGGTCTTCATTGAAATAAGACCCCCTTATGTCCTAGCGAAGGAGATACTAGATCTCCCGCTGCCCATTCCAGAACAGTACTAACCTACCCTTAAACTACCTCTTTTGGCGGTTTAGCCGGTTGGATGCTCCCTTTCCTTGTTAAAATATGGAAGGCTAAGAGGGGACCCCGATGTTTTGGTCATAGCCTACACGGATGACCAAATATCCGTGCATGCTATCATCTGGGCATCTCTAAGCGTTGCTTATTTTTACCGATCTCATTCAATCCGCTCCTTTATCCAACACCAACATCCCGCAACCGACCGTTTTATACCCCTGCTAGAGCTAAACATTCATTGATTTAACCTATAAATGAAAAGGATTATCTTTGGTTTTCCCGGTTAATGATAGAACCATTATTATTATTATTATTTTTTTTTTTTAAATTAGCATATCCTATTACCTGGGCCTTAATCATAAAATCTCTTCAATCGGTTTACATGTACCTTCTCGTGCCGGTTGCCGTTTCGAATTACCACGGTTTGCTCACTTGGCACGTCAACCACCGTGTATGGGCCCCGCCAGGTGTTTTGGAGCTTTTGACCCACTCCCATCGGGTTGGCTTGCACCAGCACTTTATCACCCCACATAGGTGACCATTCGTTTGTGCCTTGATCGTACTTAGCTTTACGTTGCACTTTGGAACTGACCAGGTTGGCCCTTGCGGCCTCGTGCATTCGCTTAAAAATATTCCTCATCTCGAGGGCATAACTATGATAATTCGCCTCTTGTAGGTCTCCCTTGTGAATGGACAGAGGGAGCCGGGCGGCATAGCCATATAGTAGCTCATGTGGGGTGTACCCCGTTGACGAGTTTACCGTCGTATTATATTCGAAGCTAAAGTACGGGAGGAAACTATCCCAGACGTATGGGTCCCCCACCACATACTGTCTCAAGTATGTCTTAAGTTCCCTGTTGGCCCTTTCAACCAAATTCGCTTGTGGATGGTAAGCGCTGGTGTTGATCTTCTTGATTTTCAGGATCTTACACACACTTTTCATTACTTGGCCCATGAAATTGGTGCCTTGATCGGTGACCAGTTCCTCTGGTACACCATGCCTACAAATTACATTTTCCACGAACGTTTGCGCGACAGTAACAGCTTCCTGATTTTCCATCGCTGCTACTATCAAAAATCGGGTGAGGTCGTCTTGGACCACCAACCCATACCTATTCCCGCGAGCCGTTTCCGGGAGCACCACGATATCCATGAAAACCTTCTCAAAAGGTTCCGACGCGGTGGTGGTAATTTTCATGGGGATGCGGTTGTATTTGCAGATCTTGTTCTTCTGACAAGACTCACATTTTCGTACATAATCCTCCACATCCCTCTTCATGTTTTTCCAGTGATATACGGATGCGAGACGTTTCCTCATCCGTTTAGCACCGACATGCCCTCCTAGGGGAGCATCGTGAAATTCTCTCAGAAGTGCGAGTACCTCCTGAGGCTGCACCTCGATTCGCTCTGAGCTAGCGTTGTACAGCGAGAAAGCGAATTCATATCGCCCCCCTAAAAATTGGATCATCTCGAAGATCTCAAACTGCCTAATCTTCCGAAATGACAGGATCGGAATCTCGTGATCCTCTTCCTTTACCACCTCCTTCAACGTCGAGAGACAGCGCTGGAAACGTTCTAGAAACATTTCGCTGTTCACTAAGGAGGTGCTTTTACCGTCAACGATTACGCCAACAATCTTCGCTTCCGGCACGTGTACCACGCACTGTGACGTGTAGTCTTTCAGTCCGTGCGGCGGCGTCCAAATCCGGGAGATGTCGCTGTGGGTGGTCCGGCTGTTCAAAATCACAATGCGATAACGCGAGGGATTGTCCTCCAGCTTTCGCACGAATCTGATCTTTCTCAGATCAATCGCGTTCTCCGAGCGAGCCTGTTCGTATTCCTCGAACAGCGTCCTAGCCCTTACGCGGTCTTCGACGTTACATTCCTGCGCGGTCGGCAGATTCATCAGATCCGTGGTGTGCTGGTGCGTCTCGTCATCATTCCGTTTGGCCGCTGGACTGGCCTCTGGTGAAGCCTCCGGCTCTGAATCGGCTTGCAGCTTCTTCTTCTGAGCCCTTGTTAGCATTGCTACCAGAGGACATTCCATCTCTTCCGTGATCGTTTTGTCCATGTCCGACGCGGGTATGCGTGACAGAAAATCAGCCACGACATTTTCACGGCCCTGCTTATACCGGATATCGCACTCATAACCCTGCAGCTTAAGCCTTAGTCGCGTCAGAGTGGGTGATGTTTCCTTCAACCGCCAAATCGAGACCAACGGCCGGTGATCGGTATACACGATGAACCGCTGCCCGTAAACATAATGCCGGAAGTACTTGGCCGCCCATACAATTGCTAACAATTCCTTCTCTATGGTGTGGTACCGTTCCTCCGCATCGACCAACGCACGGCTCACAAAGGCTATTGGCCTGTCCATCGTTTTCTCGTTGGACAGTACCGCGCCGATTGCATAATTGCTGGCATCGGTGGTCAGAACAAAGGTGTCAGCATAATTGGGCCGTACCAACAGCGGCTCACTTACCAACGCGGCCTTGAGGCCCTCGAACGCGGCCTGGCACTCCGGCGACCAATGAAACTTGACCCCCTTCTTGAGTAGGTCGTTGAGCGGTTTGCGCAGGTTCGCTACTCCCGGTATAAACTTCGCATAGAAGTTTACGGTCCCCAACACAGACCTAACCTGCCTCACCGTGGTCGGTGGTTTCAAGCTAGCGATTTTGCTGACGCTCTCTTTTAGCGGCCTCACTCCGTGTTTGTCAATCCGGTGGCCCAGATATTGGATTTCTTCCCGCAGTATCTGGCACTTCCGTGGTTCCAACCGTAAATTGTGCTTACGCAACCCTTGCAACACCTTAGCTAGGTGCTCGTTATGTTCCTCGACCGTGCGCCCGTACACTACAATATCATCCAGATACACGACAGCCCTGATATCCGGAATCTCGTACAACACCGTATTCATTAGCCTTTGGAAAGTGGAGGGACTGTTCTTTAGCCCCATAGGCATTCGGGTATACTCGTAGTGTCCGTACGGCGTCGAGAATGCCGTCTTTGCTGCGTCATCGGGGTCAATCGATACTTGGTAAAAACCTGACTTCAGGTCGAGGGTCGAGAAGAATTTACTATCCCCTAGCGTATCTAAAATTTCCGGAATTAACGGGATCGGGTACACGAATGGCTTGGTAATCAGATTGAGCTCGCGATAGTCGACCACGATCCGATACCGTTGTACGCCGTCTTCGCCCAATTTCTTCTTGATACACAACACCGGGGCGTTCCACGGGCTGGTGCTGTGTTGCACAATTCCGAGAGCCAGCATTTCGTCCACCTGTTCTTTTGCATGCTTTTTGGTGACTTCAGCAAAACGGTACTGCCGCTTGTGGATGGGTACCTCGCTCGAGGTTTCAATTTTATGCTCGGCGGCATGAGTGTAGGTGAACTCATCACCTTCTAAAAAAAATACCTCGCTAAACCGACCTATCAATTGTGCTACTTTATCTCCTGCCGACTGTAGATTCATCTTGTCGAGCAGTTCCATGGTGCGTGGATGGCCCCGAATCTTTTCAAGATTGCGATTCTCGACGGGATCGCAATCAAGATTCTCATCCAGATCTTCTTCCCGGTACATCTGGGCCTCTTCCTCTTTTTCATAGTACTCTACGTTATTTACCTTATCGTCTAATTCTCCCGCGGCGTCGGGCGTTTCGCCCCGAAGCTCCACCTTGGAGTTTTCTGAACTTATTGCCTGCTTGGGGCCGTGCACCTTATCTACTAGGGAATCCGTGGAAGCCGTGAACACGGATATCATACCACAGCCCATCGGAGCTAATCGGGTCGCAGCCCGCATTGCTTGAGCGGGATTTACGGTACTGGGATCAGCTGGCGAGTGAATCCCTGCCTCTGGGTAGAGGGTTACGTATCCGTCCTTATAACTAATTTCGGCCGTATACCGATGCAGAAAATCGGCGCCTATCATGCCAGGAAGGTCCAGCTCTTGAACCAGATGAAACTTGGCCGGGAAGTCTTGTCCCTTGAGGTCCAAGCTCATCTGGCAGACCCCCAACGTTTCGATGGTACGCCCACTGATTCCCGTGAGGCGCGTCCTTTCGTGAACGTTTAGGCCCTTCAACCCCATGCTGATGGCTTCCTTCCATCGCATCAGGCTTACCGAGGCGCCGGTATCAATGAGCAGCTCCACCGGCTCTGAACCTCCTGTTTGAGCCCTCAAACCTACGCTAATTAGCCCCATGCCGACGCATTTGAGCTCTTGCCTTACATGTTTTACGCTACCGGATATCGGAGCTGCCACGGGCACCACCGGCCTACCGATGGGGTAAATCGGTAACACCGGCATACTGGGTGCTCCGCTTCCTATTCTTATGCTATTGGGTTGCCAGGGTGGCAAACCCTGATGATTTCGGGAACCTAGGCTGCCCCCCTGCAGTCCATGGTTCCCGCTTACGAGTTTTTTGCAAACTCGTGATTTTGGGGCCCACCAACATGTGGGATATGCCCCGGATAGCCCGTCCCTAAGGGTGGCTGTAATCCCCGGTGCGGTTCCGAGCCTGGATACAACGGCACTCCCGAATACGGGTGGGTTACGGCATGTCCGTGGGATGGTACACCAGGGTGGGGATAGTATGCACTATTCCCCAGGAAACTATCTTCGCCACCGGCGTACTGCGGGGCGTACCCACTCGTACCAACCGGGTTCCAACTAGGTGGAGCGTACCCGTTCTGATAAATCGGATACTGACTTGCTCCGGTGTAGGGGTGACCTGGATAGGTGGGCGCGGGATGGGCCAGCTGACCATGCCGGGGTGGGTGATCGTAATACGGAATTTCATACGCTGGATGCTGGTGTCTGCCCTGGTGCTGAGGGTTAGCTTGTTGCGTGGGTGCGTGATTCTGCCGCGGCTGCGCGTAGTCCCCCTCACTGGGTCTTGACGCGCGGTTCGGATTCCTTTGGCCCCCCTTCTGGTTGCTCCATGTCTGGGACGGATTTCTCGACTGATCCTGTCCCCGCGAGCCCGCCTGCTCCTGGTGAAGTGCCTTTCGCGGGTTGCCCCCCTGTTTCTGGGACCCCGGGGCGTGGTTTGCCCACCTCCGATCTTCGGCGCTTCGTTCGATCTCCAGGGCGAGCTGCTCGTCCTCTAGAAAATCCAGCAAGGACCGAATCTCCTTGTCCCGGTGGTTTCGGGCCACGGCTTTGAGGGCCTGATCTCTTAATCCCGCCAGCGCATGCATTTTGAGCGCGCGCATGGGGTACTTGGTCCCTGTGTCGGTTTCATGATCCTCCACCAGGTCTACGAGCTCAATCACGCGCTCCTTGTACGCCTGGAACGTCTCATGCGTTCCTTGCTCCAACCCCTCTATGCGCTGGACTACCAGCTCCAACTTGAGTTCTCCGCCGAATTCCTTCCGGAGGCGTCTTTTGACCTCCGGGTAACTATCCGCACGAATGCGCTTAAAATACCCCGCCGCCTGGCCCTTTAACTTCGCCAACACTACCTGTACCAGCCCCATGTCCGACTCCCCCTCCGGAATTTGATCCGCCAGTAAATCTAACTGATACAAAAACCCTTCCAGCTCGCGGTGTCGCCCGGTGAAATCCGGCACCAACCGCATTGCTGTGTCTATTGGGAATGAGTAGGCCATGGTGGGCGATGGGAAGGTCCGATTTAGTGTTTTCAATACACTGACGTCCTTGCTTTCCCGCTTAAGCTCCTCCAGCAACTCGGCCGGGCAGGTCTCGTCCGTGATCAAGACGTCCGAGAGTGGCAGAAAATTCGTTAATGATCGTCCTAGTGCTCGCGATGCGCTATCTTGGGCGCCCGGGTTTGCACCGGCACTATCGCGTTCCAAAATAGCGTTTACACTCGAGTGTGAATGGCTGCGCAACCTTCGATCCGTCATTTATCGGCTCGGAAGGGCCAATGCTCTAAGAGGGCAAGCCTCGTAAACCACATAAACAAAACCTATTGGACACTCACCGTGGGGTTCCCTTACTCTTCACCTCGCCCTACCGTTTAGGCGTTACCAACGTGTTCCAGGTTGTGCTTCCCGCGACGAATCGCTGCGTCGGCTGTTTTGGCGCTGCGCGGCGACGGCTTCGATGCTCGGCCTAAGCGCTGCGCCGTGTTCGGCTACCGATGCTAACGCAACGATGCGGATTTCCGCGAGCTATTTCGACAGCTCGGCGCACAACACTGTTCACTTCACTGACTGTAACTACACTTATCTGACCAACACAAAAAGTCTTCACTAACTGTACTTACACAAATTTGTACACTTAGCACCTTACACTTAGCACTATAGTCCCTACACGATTACACTATTAACAGTTAGTGCACTAACTAACTAATTGTTTCTACACTAAAATCCACTAACGGTGTCGTCTTCTTCACCCACCGGGTGAGTACTAATCGACACGGGATAACGTCTATCCCACCGCTGTCACCACATGAACGTGACGTCGCGGCCCGGCACTAGTTTTGGCTGCTGTCACCAGTCAGAAACGTCTGACAACTAAGCTATCCTTACTTAACCCGTGTATTTTCTCGGGTGATCTATTCCTACCTACCACTACCACGGCGCTGTCTATGGAGCAGAAGGCTCCTTGAGCTAGACAGTTGCCCTGCTTGCTTACTGGTGTCCGGTTAGAGATACCTCGGGTAGGCCTCTTGGTCGGATCAGTAAGCTAGGCTTGCACGTGGTTGACCCAGTGTGAGAGGCTGGGGTCTCCGAAGCTTACCTGGCTTCGCACGGATGTTCGATATGATGCCCGTGGCTGGGTCGCGCGGCGGTTTCCTGTAACAGACGTGTTAAGAACTAACGAACGCGACGACTGTTCAGTTTGGCTTTCAATTTACGACCCTTTAGATTTATTCGTAACACCGATATTTATAATGTTTGTCTTAACCTACTTTCCTACTTAACTCTAAAGATGTTTTTAACAACAACCTACTTAACTCTAAAGATGTTTTTAACAACAACCTAAGTGTAATGACCGGCCCGAGGCTTCCGCGACCATACCTCCATCCTCCTCTCCAGCATTAACTATCGTCACCTCATGGCCCACCTCCGGTGGGTTGGTAACAGCCATCGCCTGATGTGCTAACAGAACGTGCTGATTGGTTCTTGGTTTTTGGGTCGAAAGTTAAATGTTATTAAAACTGAGTCGGCTGGTTATTCGGAGGCTCATGGCTGAGCCTCCCAGTGACGGAAGCATCCCCTTCCCTGTCGATCGTCCGGCCGGTTTCGGAACGTCGCTTGGCCACTGTTTTGTACACAGCGTTTTCCATAACAATAACGCGTGCGTCGACCCCATTGTTGTCTATCATCAGAACCATCATCGTCATCACATGTTAGCCAGAATGGCTCGCGTCGTTGTCGCATTCGTCTTGCGCAGTGCCTACATTCAGGTGATAAAGCAGGCGTTCTCTTCCCACCGTGAGATATCATAGAAGCGCCCGAAAGTCAGGCTAGGTCGGTGGTGAAGGTCGGTCGGGCCGCTTCACTGTAGTATATCCGCGCAGCAGAAGGAGTAGTACAGAGATTATCGGAAAACCGGCTTTCCGTTCCGTCTGCTTTTTCAAGTTAAAAGTTGCAGAAAGATTTGGTTGAAAAGTTATCCGCGTTATCGAGCAGTGAGAATGTGAACGAATCAAGACGTTGTCCATCACAAATCACTGCTTGCTCATGCCGAGGGAACACTAACACTTTATTCTACAATCTCTACCATAGAAGAAAAGAAGAAGATTCCCGGTTTTGTCGTGGAAATGAGGTGCTGCGCTTGGCTTTGACGGCGGTGTGTTCGTCCTAGCAAATCTAGTCTCTAAATTGAGTTCATTTATCAGTTCCAAAGTAAACTGCCTACATCACGCACGGTCACCCCATACCGGTGCTTCACGATGGTATTATTGATGAGTCGTGAATGTCAAGAGTCCTATAAGAAAACTGCTGCTGATAGAAGGGGGCTAAGGAGGGTTGGTAAGCAAATGATGAGCTGCCGTAGATCCATCGACCGTCAGAAGACGGCAACGAAAGGGGACACCAAATTAGGGGGCCATACATACAACGACGCACGAGCGCGCGGGTGGGTATGGCATTATTATTTTATTAGCGAGATACACTTACGCAACCGAGCGCACGATGGTACCGCATGGCGGCGGTGGATCCATCCCGAGCGTGGATTGTGGAAGGTCTTCTGGCAAGTTAAGAGCAGCAGTGGGGCCGACGACGTCGACGACGACGGGGTCACAGGCGCGCGCGTGTCTCTGCGTGTGTGTTTTTGTTCTAAATTTAGAACAACGCGATCGCGAACGTCCAATTTGTGTGGCACAACGATGGAGGGAGGGGCCGGGGAGGAGGTGGCACGCGTAGTGGTCTGACGGTGCACGTGCGTCGTGTGGTTGTGCGATATGTTTCTTCCTTCTGTGTGTGTGTGTGTGTGTGTCTCTCTCTTGCTCTTTCTCTCTCTCTCTATTTCTTGGTTTAGTGGATAGTTCAGGAACTTCTGCCCTGAGCAGCGGCTCCCTTCGTCGTTCTTAGTCCCAGCGACTGGGGACTGCCTGCGAGTAGCAGACAGTTGAGTAGCATTACTTTGGCTTTAGCATCATTTGATCTGATAGCATCATCCTTCGCATTGCGCCCCATCTGAGGTGTGCGGTGGTGTTACTTCCCCGCAGATAATCCAGCTGCTGAAGAAGGTTTCTGTCGGTCGGAGAGAGTGGTGCTGCTGCTAGAGTTGTAGCTGGAGTGTCATCGCGCCTCTTTGCGTGAGATTTGATTGCGAATCCTTCAAGGGAGATGGCCTCGGAATTGGCGATGACAGGTCGCCAAACTCAATTCCCCGGAATTGGGTAGGGTTGGGTGTTTGCTGCGCGTCGTTTTCTGGGAATTCAATTTGGTTTTTGTGCAATTCGCCGCTTCCAAGATGTTATCAAGTCAGAGGATCTCATAGAAGGGTAGTTACGTCTCGTTCTCCTGCGGCGTACTACGAGATTTGAATGCTTCGAGAGGAATTTTTCTTCAACATTTTCCTTGACGGTGACACTTCAACAGTCCATCACAACAGTCTCTGTCGGCCACAACATTCAAACAAAGGTGTTTACCGTGCGCCCACAAAACACAGTTCCACAAAACACAGTTAGTACAATCACTACCCAGGAGCAGCACGAGGGCGCTCCGGTGAGAGGTCCGAAATCCGTGGCGCCCGGCCACACAATTAGCACACAATTAGTGCGGAAGGTTGAGCAGCCGATTGCCTAGCTGGCGTGCAGTAGAGAAATCCATGCTCTCCCTCCTGTTTCTCTTTCTACTGTTCCGTCCTCTGTAATGAGCTTGTCTTAAATGGCATCTAAACGGCGCCATGCAGTGGTGGGCTGTGGTCGTTGAGCTGCATATTTTAAAACAATCCGACCGCAGACTGAGCAGCACCCCGCTGCTGGAACTCGGCGTATATTTTAACTAGACCAAGACCGGGAACTCCCTGGCATACCATGTAATCGCCTTTCGCTTTATCGATGCCATCGAGCTTTTGAATGGAGATCCCTGGGAAGGATGTATTAAATCGAGTTGACCCAAAAGGTAATGTTCTGTTCTCGTGGTGTGAT
>NC_064874.1:20029591-20032091 GCF_943734745.1 Anopheles darlingi | reverse complement strand
ACGCCGGTTGGCTCGTTGCAGACCGGACACGAGGTGGTCGTATCACCGAATCGAGAAAGACACACACCCGCAAACAAGGTAAGCAATCATCAAACCGAATTCATTCGTGATCTTCTGTTCAATCTCCCAACCCACCTCCTACCTCCCACCGGTGCGCGTTCTTGACAACAAAAGAAGAGAAAGATAAAGAAAAATAAATAACCGATCGAGCACACAACTACTCTTAACATCTTAGCGTCCCAAAATCAACCCCCTGTAATCTGTTGCTCCAGCAGTGATTCGTCCTTTCATGGTCGCCCAGGAGGTTGAGTTTGTCTATTCACATGACACCGCTTCTTGAAACAATAGCTGTTCTGCGCTCCTGCAACAACGAACCATCATATTCCCATCTCTAATCCATGAACATACGTACAGCGAATGGATGCACGGGATAATATAACATTCACAGATTTCTCTAAGACTGTTTGTCTGTCTTCTTGTGTTGGAATGTTCATTCTCTATCCTGTGTTCTAATCTATGCATCCCAATGTCAGTTCCCATTTCCTAACAAACCGGTTCATCATCTTCAAACTACTTGCTGTATGTGTGTGCGTTTTTCTCGTCAGTCACGTGGTTGTTGCTTTCTGTGTTCTGCGTGCCTGGCGTGATACCAATTTATCACGTATCATCACTGGAAAGCCATATGCACCCAATTCAATCTTCCGAAATGTACATTTGCACCGCGAAGACAAATTTGTGTGTACGTTTCTGTATGTGTGCACACACTTTTAAATTGAAATTAATCTGAGTAATGTCCACTATCCCTCCACTACCTTAAGCAGCGAGCGTCATTGAGTTGATAGTATGCGATCAGGATGTTCTGATTGCATGGCTTTTATTATCATTTCGGTCGCATATATACTTGAGTCGCGTTGATAATTGTATCACTTTATCCAGGCAGTTATCTCTGGAGCTTTCTTTGGTGGAACTCGTGAAAAGCTTCGTTTGCCTCTCTATTATGAGTTGCCTTTATCCCAATTCTTTAGTTTGCGTTGAAAGGTACCGTACTTTGCCTTTAAACTCTTTTACCAAACATGAGAATGAGCTTGGTTACTTTTAATTACCGGTTGTTTCCTATTCCCTGTTTGTTCCGCTGTATTTTGGTATGTGTAATATCCTCCTTTAAATCAATATTCGCGTAATATCTGTGGATCGATTAAATTGATTAATGCTCTTCGTTATTGACTTTTGCTGTAATATCAACACCTACCCTAATCGTTAATTGATCCAATGGTTTGAACGCGATGAGCCACTTGACCGCCGTACCGTTTTGTTAGAATTCATGAAGGTAACTCCTCCTTGTGCACAATCACTCAATGGAAACGAAATGTTACTCCGAGCACCGTATCCCGTTGGGGCCAACTGTCATTTATTTCGCGAGCACACGCAATGTCGAGTTCTGGGCGCTCGTAATCCTCAAGGGTGCTCTCATCGCGAATAGGGTATAGAACATTTCGTTTTATAGCTCCAGCAGCAGTAGCACGATCGTTAAAGGGCAATTCCATCCCGCGGAACCTGAGTTCCAGTTATTTTAGAAAGGCTACCGGTTTCCGGAAGTGCGTGAAATAATGGAATTATGAGGTACTCGTTGAAATCGAGACTTCGTTTCACAACAACCATTTGAAAGATACGCAATATTTCCTCTATATTTCGTTGATGTAACTAGATGAATAATAAGGACTCTCCGACATAATCATCCCCGGGATAATGGCCGTTGATACGAATCAAGAGTTGGTACAGATACATTGCCATACAGCACTGTATTGGCATGTTTCCGATCTGCTGTCGAATCTCGTAAATTGCTCCCGGTCAGTCATGAGAATTACTGACAATCTATTGAGAACAAAGTTGGCATTGTTGGGATCCCGAATTGAAATTCGGGTTGTTGCGACATCGGTGTTGTTGCGTTTTCCTCCCTCCAACTCCGGTCACCATTGTTATCGTCAACCGCACATCATCAACAATTTGTGATTCCCGATTCTCTTCTGCAGGAAGGTGCTGATTTCTTCAGCTACAACGACGAGGAACTGAATGATGATACTATTCAAATAATAGAGGTTCGAAACCGATAAACCCAATTTCATGTCCCGATATGTTTAGTGTACCGCTTTGGTCGTCTCAGTAGCCATAGTCGTCGTCTTACTCCTCACTTCCATTGCCCGCCAATGGTATTGCTTCCTGTTCTACAGATGATGTCGTTGTTGTTAACATTAACATTACGATACACGATTACGCTACGAAGGAAGTCGAGTAGCCCATAGTGCCCTTCATTCCCTATCGGTTGCCATGTTCGTTATTTGGGTGCGTTGATTCGTTTTCAACCGTTCCCATGCCATTGTGGTGCTCTCACTTGCTCCGTTCACTGGTTTGACGTGTGTTTTGATGCTAATGATGTAGGTCGTGTGGTAGTATCTGTTTTATCTAGCTCCAAATTCCTTGTCCGTAGTACGCCAACGAAGAG
>NC_064874.1:20012091-20022091 GCF_943734745.1 Anopheles darlingi | reverse complement strand
TTTACAGCTGCGAAGGTTTGGAACTTTTTGCTAGCCTGTTAGCATCTTTTTTGCATTTTAAGCCAAGATTTATGCAATTTATCTATAACGAGCAAGGGAAGTAGGAAGGTTTTCAACTATAGCCATGCAAGTAAAGCCGTCAATATCATGCTCCTCTATATAAACTACCTTTAAAAAATGGAACAACAAATCGAGCTTTCTTAAAAGGACAAATTGCGAATAAGAAATAAACAAAAATATGCCATAAAATTGAGCCACCCATTTAAGGGAGGGGCCAGATACCTGCACGAATGATAATGAAGATGATGATGATTGGTCAAAAGTGACTCATCGAAAGAGGATACAGCAATCAAGCGATAGCACCGACCGTAATGTCATTCTTGATCGAACACTCAAAGCCTATCATTGAGCCAAATGTATATGAACATGCGAATGTAAAATTAGCGGGAAAAACATTTACTGACAGGAACGAGAGAGTGCTACACGCCGCTTCGGATTCACAGCTTGTTTTGTTTTATCCAAACGATCGTCTGATTTCTTCGGATGATCCTCATTTACAGCCTATGCTATTGGTGGATAAAGCTTCCAAGCGTTCCAAAAACCCGCAGCACTCTCTCAATACAACTCCTCGAGGTTACCTGTTGAATGTCGAGAAAAAGGGGCTCCTACCACACCATTAGAACCCTCTTGTCCACGCCCCCCCCCTCCCCCTTCTTCAGCGCACGGCACGGCGGCACTCGCACATGGTGTAGCTAGTAGCACACATATACGCCGTTCTCTTAAATGGAATGGAATGGATCGAGCACGAGTTGCGCACACTTCTCCTTCGTTTTACGCTTGGTTCTTGAAGATAGAATCCCTTCACTCTCTTTCCATCCTTATTCTCTTGATCTTGTTGCGAATGCTTCTTGGACATGTAGAAATTGTTTCGTTTGGAGAGTTGACCCTAAGGCAGCAGAGCACGGCTTTATAGACGTGGCATGCCATGTTGACACTACTTTAACCCACGCCCACAACACCACAGGACTTGTAGGAGGACTCATTTACAATCGCGGCAATACCGACAACACGCTTGGAATGCAATGAAGCCACCATCCTCCACCATCTATGTATCCCACCTTTTGAACACCGGTCACCACCGTCACCATGAGTGAATATCTATCGGGCACAATTTTTTGCACGAAACAGCAGCCGCTTATAACCGCTTCGATTCACCCACCCTCTCCTGATTCTTTCCCAACCCATTTCTGCCCTTGTCCCCGTTCAGACAAACAGACAAACTCATAAACCACCGCACGGATGTCGCTACTTATACGTTTCGATCCGTTTCTGAAGGGGAAAGATATACAGTACGTACTGCTGTTGTAATTGCATTTGCGTTTTGTATTTTCGTTCGTTTTACCTTCGTTCAACCGTACCGTACCATACCGCCGAAAGAACGAGATGCGCATCTCGATAGAAACTAAAACAGAAAACTACCAAAAAAAAGAAGCAAAACTATTCCTTTTCGATGATTCTATTGTTGCTTAAACAACCGCCCACCCCTCCAATCTTTAGTTATTCGTCATCAGATGGCAAACTTAGAAAAATGCAAAAGAAATCAAACAAAAAAAAATGAAAAAGAGTTAAAAGTAAACAAAAAACAAAAGATAAGATCTCACACAACACGATATGCCGATTTGCGCGCATTCCTGCCACTGACTAACCAAAAAATAACTAAAAAACCTACAAAAACACACACACATAGACACTGAATAAAGCGAAAAGCACGCCCTCAAACAGCCACAGAAGCAGAAGAAGAACAGGATAGTATTCGTTTGTGCAAATCGGATAAATAAGTCAGCCACAAACGCAACGTTGCAACTGGAAGCAGGCTTATCAGTTATAAGAGTACATTCGATAATGCACATTTCATGTTGTGTGTGAGCCCCAGTGCTGCATGTTGCCTATATTCTCTCAACGCAAATCCAGCGAAATTGATTTTCTCATTTCCTTTCACTCACTTTCAATTGCTTCGGGATGCTTTCTGGCCACTTCTCTACTCGGAAGTACACCTTAGCCTTTGTTTTTTGCCACATTGTTTTCCTCGCCCAGAAGATTGATTTTTGTTTTCCAAGCTTCTTCGCTTCATCATTTGGAGTACACATTTGTGTATGCTCGGGGGTGTCTGCTATGTGTCTGTATTAGCAAAGCGAGATAAAGCAGATAGAAACGGTAGAACGCTTGTGGTGGAGAAGAGCAAAAGCAAAACACAACAACATTAACAGTGAAGTGTAAAGCAAATACACAAACAAAAAACAGGATCGCTGACCGACGCGGGGTTTAGTGACAGACTGGAATTGGCGCTGATGTGCATTGACGATAGTTAGTTAGAGGCAGTAGAAGCAACAACAGCAGCAGTGGCAGCATCAGCCGTGGAAGCACATCCACAAGAGCACACGTAGCTTCGAACAGAGAACGATCCGAAGGCATTTTGTAATGTATAGAGAGTAACGTGTCACCCAGAGCAACAAAGGCATTAGGATGTGAACTCAACTAGCCTAGCATATAGAGAGCCAGGTGGGCAGATGGAAGCAAGAAGCGCTATGGCGATGGGGAGGGCGTTAGGAAGAAATGCTGCTGAAATGAACAAATCACAGAACCGCTCCAGCGACATGATAAAATGGCAGATTTTTGGTTAAACAACCAGCTCTGCTACCTGTTTATAGACATACATATAAAAATATATATGTATATATATATATATACATCCATTATATATATTCATATTGATGATACGCCATCGTTTCGCAGCAGCCTGCTTTCTCAATCCGTGTCAATATCCGACTGTTGTCAGGCTCTTCTGCTATGCCCGGCTGCGTGCGTTTTGGGAATGGAATCCTCCCCCTTGAAAACAGTAACAGCAGGCCATGGTGAGCGCCAACTCACGTAGACAGCTTCGTGTCTGGACGAAGAGCAATTACCAGAGATAGACAGAAAGGCAAAGGGAACGCAAATTGCAAATTTATTAATGAGATTATCAATTCTTATCCGTTGAACGATGATTGATTGGTTGTCTCGTTGCCTCAAAAGGGGGTTATGCGAGAAGATAGACGATGCAGGATAAAGCCGACCTGCTTCTCCCGAACGTATCGAACAAACTATTATAGATAGAAGAAGCAAAAGGAGCAACAGAGAAAGAGAGAGAGAGAGAGAGGGCAGCAAACTTGGACAGGATTAGTAGGCTATTGAAGATGGATGGTGCGAGTTTATGGCACGCAGGCGGCGTGTGACGCACGACGAAATCGTGCGAATACTTGAGCCCCGTGTGTGTATGTGTGTGTGCGTGTGAATTTGTGTGCATGTGTAATCGCTAGCAGGATGATGCAACAGAGTATGAAACAGTAATTAGTGGAGAAGCAAGCAGTGAACGAAGCGGCAGATGAGAGCAAACCTACATAATGCGATAAGATTATTTAAGTCACTACTACTAATGGCGCGAACTCCACTTCCTCTCGTTGCAAGGAGGGCAGTAAAGCGCAAGCAAACACACTAGAGCGGAGAAGTCAGATGGCGCGGACGTAGGAGAAGAAGGAAATGCAAAATAAATGCAGCGCGCGCGCAGTTCAATAGTTTATGCATAGAGGAAAAAGAGCATCTAAGAGTTAAGATTATCTGAGAAGGAAAAAAACAGAAACAGGAAAACGTGAGTCAGAAAGGCAAGCTGTGAACTGTGTAACGTGGACAACTGTCACGTTATGTTCGCCAGTCGCGGTTCGTTTGACCAGTTCCCTGGGTCGGTATCGTCGCCTTAAAATGGCGGTAGGACACGACACATGAGAAAGCAAAGCAAGGGAACGAGAATGTTAGTTAAAAGAAGATAAGCCAGGAGCGCGTGCTGTTAGTGTGTTTATGTGTTTAAGGCGCTCGATAGAATGTGGTATTAAGAAGAAAAAAATAAGGAAAAGTGAACGGAGATATCTCCCTCGCCCTCCAGAACACTTACGCGATCGCTGCAAACAAAGCAACTACTGAGAGTAATGATGGCGGTAAAGAGCGAGAGGTAACTGTAATTATAAAGCAGCAGCAGAGAAGCCTACCACATAAACACGCACACACGCGCACACCGGTTAACGGATATTCGGGCTCGTGTGCGAATTGAGCTGAGAAGAAGAAAAATAAGATGGTAACAAAGGCAAAAAAACAAAACAACAGCGTGAGCAGCGGAGAAATCTATTAAATTTAACATAAACATGTATGCAATTAAACAGATCCACACCTGAGAGGGGCTCTTCGCGACCCCGTGTGTCGTGTGGGGTGTCGCCGTCGCCGTTATTGCTTGATAGCACGTGACAACGCGACAGCAACAAAGCGAAATAAAAACAGCTGCAACAAACGCGCGCTAAGAGAATGACGCGACTGTAAGCTCCCACATCCCTCTGTGAAGAGCAATGGAAAAACAAAAAGGCAAAATGTTAAAGAACGTAAATATAAACACAACAAGCGAAAACGCGTTGATAAAAAGAAGAGGAAAACAAACGTGAAACAGTGGGTAGCTGCAACGGAAAAACGGAAGCAGAAGTTGAAGAAAGAGTGGGAAAAGTTAAGGAAGAAGAAAAGAAAAACCAACCAACCGACTGTAGTAGCTAATGAAAATAAAAATCTGCAAACATAAATATGTGTGTTATTTGTGTTCGGACGTCTTGAAATACTTGTAGGTTTTTTGGTCTAGTTATTGTGTTCATTTCAATTTGATTCGCCCGTGGATTCCTGCGATTGCAGGAGCTGAGCCAGGATTTTCTCGTGTTTTAAAATTATTTCAGATACCCTGCAGCATTTTCCCAAAGAAACACACGGGATTCGTTTGGAAAAATGTTCGCCATATGCCGTGAACGACAAATTAAAAAAATTCGTTCAAAACCAAATCTTTTTTTTAGATTTTTATTTCATTTCTGTTCGGTCGATGCCTGCCACCGATGGTGACAGGCATGTTTCTGTATGTGTGTGTACGGGTGTGTATATAATATTAAATAGTATTTTAACTTGTTACCACTTTTTTCACACACTTGCTGCACTTTACTCTGGTTGATTCCCTTCGCTCCCCGGTTCAATGCTGCCTTTCGCACATTCTGCGTTGTTTGTTGCTTGACACTGTTATGCATCGCACTTTTTCACATCTATTATCCACTTCCTACTATCATCAACACTTTACGTCTCTAGTGTCTTGCTGCTCGGTGGCTCCTAATGCTAAAGGATTTACCTATTCTTGTCGTGTTTTTGTCTTCATTTTTTGTCATTTGGCTACATGTTTCGCAGAACTTCTCCATCATCCATCGACCCCATTTTGTTGTTTACCGTTTGGTTGGTTTTGACAGCTTAGCACTAGATTTACGTTTCTTACGTTGTTTTTCCACAAAGTTTTACCGTTCAAATGACAGTATAACGTTTAACTTTAGTAAAGTTTATGTTCTTCGTCCTTCCGCTACATCTTTCCTTGCTTTTGTGCTCTTTTCACCCAGGTTCGATTACTATCCCCCCTGCCCTATGGTACATGCTTTCCCGATTAACGTTTATAACGTCGTCAAATCCGTTTTCAACTCGTGACTTGGTCTTAACAGCGCAACAAACTCGGAGAGAGCTCGATTCGCAAAACTGATGATGATTGTAAGGTTTTGAAGTTTCTGTGCATACAAATGCGGAACTTTCCCCCACAACCTGGAGTTAACGTAATTCTAACGCAACCTCTAACAGACCAAGAAGAAAGAGATAACGCGTGGTTGTTGTTGTGCATAGCGATAATGCTTTACAAAAATCAATCTTTTTGCATGTTAAACGAAGAATGTAAACACAAATACTAAAACAACAAATCAGGCCCGTGTACCGGTGATGCATATTTTACGTTTCTGCATGTTCCGTGGCTATATTCTGTTTGAATTCGAACTTACCTCCCTGCTCATCCCACAAGCCATTGGTTGGCTCCATACATTCTCGTTGTAACATGTTTGTTATTGATTGTTTACAGTTGCACTCCGACTATGTGTTACACACTTTACTCTCCATTGTATATGTATATATATATATATATATATAGCTCTTCACTTTAGCATGCTGTTGCGTGCTTTGCTCCGTTCTGTATCTGGTTTTGTTCTTGTTTTACTTTTAGTAGTTTGAAATGCTTTAACAATACGGGTACCGCTTTCAATGCAATTCGTTTTACCCATTTCCCTGCACCTTATTTCTTTTGTTTCTTTGTTGCCCTTCGTCAGTTCGCTGTTCGTGCGTTTGCTTTCCTTACTTGCTGCTGCTGCTGCTGCTGCTGCTGCTTTCTACACTGGCATTAGCTAGATTTCATCTAGTCCATACAATTATTCTAAATGATTTTCTGTTTTTTTATTACATTTTTTTATGGTTTTTTTCATTACTTTTTTGCTAAATATTTTCATTCATCTAAATCCGCCACTCCCTATCTCTCTGACTTTCATTCGATCTTTTTGTTTCTGTCCCTTTTTCGCTCTTCCACTCGTTCTCTCTCTCTCTCTCGCTCTCAATTTCTATCTGTCTATTTCGCTAATTTTCCCTCATCATATAAACAACATGTCTGTCTCTGTGATCGGTGGACTTGCGGATTGAATGTTTCCTTGTATTTGTTTCTTCAATCAATCTGTTTAATGAAAAATTCACAAAAACCACAACACTCGAAAAGGAAACTGTATCAAAATCAATTATCAGTATCACCCGACTCCCGCGATGCATCGATACGTTACAACAAGAAATCAGAGCAAAAGCATTTGAATATAGAGGAACTTCCTAATATGTTGGCCTCATAACTGCTTCATACAATCAACAAAGTCCTACAAGGGAAAAAAGGCAAAAACAAACTTTAACCAACCCCTCTTTCTGTTACTTCACTGCACGTTTAATGCGGTGGCTTCAATAGGGTGCACGTCGGTGCACATAAATGATTGAAACACCTTATCAACAAACAATCGAGTAACAATCGAGGTAATGAAATTGGCCGAGGTATACCGTAAGTTTTTTTTGTCTCGCTACACCCTCACTTTTTTACAACAAAAAGGATTCTCCCTTTTATCTGTGCGTCCTCGACCACTCCGTGCGTTGCCACTGTTAGCAATGATACTCAAAAACGTGTAATGGAAGAAACTGCCACAAAAAGCCTCACATATCTAACGTACTAATTCCTTCCAGATGACTCTCTTGCGTACTGTTGCTACTTCTGCTGGGAGTGGTATGCGTGGTACACTGCTCTGCTAGTTCCCTGTGCTATGTTTTGTTATACATTTGATTGTACACTCCGGTATCAGGTTCGGTGTCTTTTTGTGTTAGTAGTTGTTTCGCTACAATTAGGTTTAAAGTTTTGTTTCTTCAAAGTTTTTGGCGTTTCGGGTCGCGCTTTCATCGTGAATGCTATATGCTTTCTATTTTTCCCCGTTTGAATAGAGTAGCAAAACATACAACAACAAAAAAACACTCCCAATCCAGATGAAATGACAAAGTTGATAAAAATTGATTGAAAACATCTCTGTACTCGCGCACAGCTCGATACTAGGAGAGGTGGAAGGGGTGGGGTCGGTAGGTGAGAAGGCTAGAAGAGCTGCTAGCATCCAAATTTACTGTGTTGCATTGAATTGTTCCACCATTTCGGGCGTATTCGATTAAGGAGGGTTTGAGGCGCATCTCCTGGCGCTTGATAATATAAATGTAAATATATATCCTTCGCCTCGCTTTAGGTATGTTGGTAATGCTTTGTTTTCATGGTTTACCCTTTTGTCTGCCCTGCGCCTCTACGTTTCTCTGCCACGGTTTCATCCTGCCCAGCTTTCCCCTTTTTGGCCTCCACTATTAGTTGGCCACTTTGTTGTATTAGACAGCTTAGTTTGGTTTGATTTTTTGTTTTGTTTTTTTACAGATACAAACAATGTTATAGTATTAGTGTTTCCATATTTTCATTTCCATTAATGTTCACAGCATTAGTCATATTTAAATATATATATTTCTAAACAATCGAAAGTGTTGTTCATGGCAATCATCTTTTCGACAGATTACGTCGTGCGATCATTCGGTTGTTACCGGCAACATTTCACTTCTGCATTCTTTTCGCTTACCTTTTATACAACTATCTCCAACCACATCATTGTCCTTTATTGCCTCGTTCTCGTGGTGCCCTTCGAGGTGATTTTCAGTTGCGTTGCAT
The DNA here is from genome assembly GCF_943734745.1 of Anopheles darlingi. Lineage (NCBI taxonomy): Eukaryota > Metazoa > Arthropoda > Insecta > Diptera > Culicidae > Anopheles > Anopheles darlingi. Next base: position 20,013,900 of record NC_064874.1, on the reverse strand, counting down.
ATCCGCGACACGTATCCCTTCCTCTTAAGTGTATCAATTTTCCGTCAACCTCGGATCGATCGAACGTGTTACTACCGCAGGTACAGCTGTGACAAACACAATGTTCCCGAAAACCCAATAACTAAGCAATATCTCAAATAGCTGAAAATAAAGAGTGCTAGAGTAAAATAAAATGAAACAGAACCACAGCAAACAAAACAACAATGTCGAAACAACGTGAAAAAGAAAACGAAATGGTCGAACCAAAGAAAGTAGATAAAAAAGGTAGAAAAACGAACCAAAACCAACATAAAATATGGCGCACCTGAGAAATGAAATGTACAAAACAAATCAAAGACAATAATGAAAAAAAAAACGCAACTAAACATGAAATTATGTACTTTGTTCAAATTCGTTTCTTATTCGCTTGTTTTTAGACGGTGTTCAGTATTCTTTCCCTTTCTGGTTTCGCCTCGTTGCACAATCAATTTACCCCTCGTTATTGTTCGATATTTACTAAACTGTTACTGTTTTCTGTCTTCTGTCTGACTGACTGCCTGTTGCATCGTATCCTTTGACCCATGCGGAACGCATAGGAGATGCGATCAAAACTCTCCGACGACTGTTGAACAAATCCAAGTGACCTGTGTTTGATCGGCATGACCAGTCAGTTTACACCCGGCGTTGGTTTCGCGGAGTAGAAGTAAACGCAAGACCTATCCCTCTTTCCGGAACGCCGTGAGTGAATAAGTGAGTGATTGATTGTTTGATTGAAGCTGTCGTCGGGTACACACTTGTTATACTCTTATCGCATTCTTCGTCGTTATCTAGGCTCGATATTACAGTTTACTTTACATTTTTATATTCATACGATTTCATCATGTAGATATTTATGCATGTATGTATGTATCCACATACATTAACATATAACATATACATGTATATATGTATATATATTATTGCTTTGCCGTATGCCACTGCTATTTTGGAGGTTGGCAATTTCGACAACACACTCTCACACGCTCACTCTCTCACACACGCACACACACATGCAGACACTCCCTCGTTCGCTCACGTACGCGCTCAAACAGCATACAAATACACGAAAACAAGATTGAAACCCATCCTCCCTCCTGCTCCAGACCATCCTTCTTCCACAAATTAGTGTGCGTTCGGTCGTCGAGACTCCAAACTCCCTGCACTTCTATAATAATACCAATTTCCAACGGCTACTTAAACTAACTTTGATTCGAGGATAACCATTCGCAAGTGTGGGGTGCGTGTCCTGTCAAATCTGGATTCGGATGTCCAACGAAGATAATGTCACGGCACCCTCGCTTTGCGAATTTTCAATTCACTCCCGAAACAGGTGTCGCTGCTGAACTAATAACACACTCTATCTTTCTGCATACACCCCGAAAGCAATGACTGTTTGTTACTTGTTCTCTCATGTTCCTGGCAGTTGCCATTCGCTCGCTACCTACTTGTTTTAACGTCTAGTACTAACATCCTAAACCGCTTCTCCAGCAGTGTGCATTGCGTTTTTATAACTTAAAAGATGTCAATAAAATAAAGAAAAATTAACAGAATGGAAGTAAGAGTTCGTCTTTAGGGCTCCTCATACACATACGCAGAGTGAAGAGTTTGATCTACATTGATAAGCCAAAGGCCGGAGAGATTCTGGTCTAGAAAGAACATTCTATAATTTCAATTGTTTCCGTTTTCTTACTGCTATACTCCTCGCACGCTCGTCCTTGGGATGCCTTGTCTATAGGAGAACGAGGCAAAACTGCAAATGCATCGCATTCGAAGGCTCCTTTCTCGTTCCGA
>NC_064874.1:20002091-20004591 GCF_943734745.1 Anopheles darlingi | reverse complement strand
CAAAACCCCTATTCGGACGCGTTCTAAATCCTCTCGCAGAGGCCATTGTAGTTGTATCGCTTATGCACTTACCACCGCTACCGTTATGGTCATTTTGAGCTTTAAAACTAGCCCTGTACTGATCAAAAGTGTCACCAGTACGCAATTAACGGAGCACAGTATCACCAGAAACACTAGTCTAATGCCGATCTCGGGGTTTGAAAGGATCAATGGTTCAACGGACATCCTTCTATCTTGACAGCATGCCGTAGTTAAATTTCACTGTTTCACACACTCGTAAATTTGATTTGATCGATTGAAGCAGAATTCACAAAAAATTACAAACAAGAGACTACAGTCTACTGCACAATCATACTCTTCGAAGGTACAACAGACACTGACAGAGGTAGTTGAAATCTGTTCGATCCAGATGAACGAAAGCCCCCGAACGAAGCGCACGAAACGGCCCAGGTAAAGCGAAATTCCATAAGGAAAGACCGTCAGTGCAGGCTAAGCACTAGAGCGGCAGACAATGAAACAGAGGGAGAGAGCGACTGTAATCCAGGCATGTCTATGCAGGGATGTACAAAACCGGTGCCGAATAGGCAATCTGTTAGTTGCCTCTCCTTCTTCTCTGCCTATCAGCAGCATCAGCATTAATTTATGCAATGCTGGAACTGAACGCAGAAGGGCCTGAGCCCAACCTGAAATTCTGCACAGTACGACAAAGATAGCAGAACGTTACGTTTAAGTCATTTATACAACAGTTAATGGTCGTCTCTTTGAGAATCTACCTTAAATCCTTTTATCATAGACAATGACCTCAGTACAAGTGCGAAAAAGCACCGACAAGTGTAATCGGCAAATTCGTCGTTCAAAGGTCATTTACTCAAGGTTTGTGCTAACCAAAATTATGCAAATTTCCTCTCAGTTTTACCTTGAAACAATCGTCTCACTCATGCTGCAAGCCTGTGTGCCTGTGCAAAAGATTGCAGGATTTAAATTTGGCTCAGTGAGTGTATGCGTGTAACTGTGTCACGTGTTTTAGCTTAACGGGATTGCCATGGATCCCACGGTACATTATGTACCGTAAACTATGCATTCGGCAATGTGAGGGTTGTTCACACGCTCATCCTTTCCAAGGTAACACACGTGTGATACAATCCACTGCTAATCTATTGTTTGCATATGACTGCGACAATCACAGTGTATGTTTTTTTTTCTTCCAGATGGATGGAGATGCTTTGGCATCGTCTCCTGGGGAAACATGTCTTGACCGTCTTGGAACCCGCCGTCCATTGCCCGTAGCAAACGTACCTGTCGCGTAACGGTGGCATCGTCGAATTGGTTAGGTATTTTGTTCGGGTTCGATTTAATACATCGAATGAAGAATGGATTAGCCTAAAACGAAGGAGGGAAAGTGAAAGCGCTCATTAATAGGAGGCCGCCGAAAGTACCCCTTTAGCCGCCGTATCACCGATTGCTTACCTGGTTCAACGTTTCCATTAGAGCGATCAACGAGTTCTGGAATTGAGCCGTCACAGTGAGTGGCTGTTTGCGCGTCTTAATACCGGACGTTTGGTTGGTGAGGTTTTGGCCAGCGGATAACGTTTTTACCGACTGGAGATTCTTGAGCCCCTTCTTCGGGCGTTCCCGCGGACGAAACGATTTGTTTTTCCTGCGACACAGAATGATATAACAGATACATCAGTGGACGGAATATGGCGTCTTTATCATTGGGTGGTTAGTGGCTCAATTTTGGAAACTGCACAACATGCATATTGCGGCCAGAGCAATAATGCGGCTGCTGTTCTGTCATTTAAGAATCCATTCAAGTTGCTCACTTTGCTCTGAAAATTTAGGCTTTGGGCAATTATACGAACACGTTCAACTAGTCTCATCACACAATAAAGAAAACTCAGTGTAGGAAGCAATCTCTAATCAACTAAAGCACGAACAATTTGGAGCAACGACAGCACATTCGACAGATAGTAACAAAAAAACACAGTATTTTTTATCAAAAAAGACAATACAAAGAAAAAAAAGGCATTCTAAGACGGGATGCGCATCACTAGTAAGATAAATTGGGAGAAGTAACAAAGGCTAAAGGAATTGCTGGCACGATCACAAAGGCAAAGCGATTCGAATTCGATACTGATATAGTGATGAATGATTTCTCGTTCTCGGAGAGAGCTGAATGAAACAATGAATGAACTGCACCGTTGAGCGATGAGGTGAGCATGATTGATCTTACATCACGATTTGCGACGCACGGGCCATCACATCCTGGCCAGAACGCTCGAAGCGGCTTCTTGCAGCGGCTGTACCGAAACCATATCCTTTTGAACCGGCACCACTTGCGCCACCCGAACTAGCGCCAGTCATGTTATTAGGTACGGACGAGTGCCTGCCTGCTCCTCCTCCGCCAGCTCCTCCCGGAGAACCATTGTTTCCGTAGACCGACGAAGGAGATGCACCCGTCTGGTGCTGATAGTGATGAGTAGGATAGTGCTTCGAGTCC
>NC_064874.1:19989591-19992091 GCF_943734745.1 Anopheles darlingi | reverse complement strand
TCAGCACGAGCTGAAGTCAAAGCATCTTTAGCAAACAAATAATGTGTTCCCCCGGAGTCCGCCTTCCTCTAGCCCACCATCACACAACAGGCCACCGCTTCTCATCAGCTGTCAGTCGACGTTACAATGCGCGTCAAGAGATCCTCGGGCGAACCGCCGGCAGCGCAAGCGAACGAACAGCACGGAGGGTGGTTCTGCAATCGCCCTGTGACACACAAACACACGCGCGGTGGTACACATCGGCCGCTGGTTGGTGTTGGGCAAAGGAGACGCCATTTGCAACCGCGGTTCAGGTTTGTGCAGAGCAACCGACCCCACCACATCGGCCGGCCGGGTCAATCATATTTTCACAGCTTCATTTTCCTCGAGCGAAACGTTTGCTTAACGATTGGATTGGCGACCACAATAGTCAGCGCTACACAGCAACACTCGGGTGCTCCGGCACGATTTCCACAACGCACCGCAAACGATTGATAGAAATCAACGGTCGCTGTCTCGAGAGCAGAAAAATCTAAATCTTTTGGAATGGATTTTCCTGAAAAAAAAAACATACTTGATCGAGAAAAAGAACATGTGACAGTCGGTCGGTTTATGCAACGTAAAAAATGATTTATTGCCCCACCGCCACCGTTCGCGTGTGCAAAGGGTGCGGACGGTGAGGGCTCGATAATTAGCATTTGGCGCAGGAAACGGAAATTGCACCAGTCGGATGCAGTGCAAACGCAGCGGCCACGGAGTGATTATTGTCCCTCATGTACAGTGTGTGTGTGTGTGCAGTACACTTGTCTCAAGCAACGCACCCCCCACTCCCCTTCCCTCTACGAATCTACTCTTTCGAAATATTTTCTGTCTGGTCCCCTAATCCGTTCGTGTCCGCTGCTTTGAAAGGTGATGTCACAATATCGACCCCACTGACCGAGCTCCGTTTGCATCGTGTGTCACGTGTCTTGTGGCCTGTGTTGTAATTCCCACGAGCATGAGCGCCAACACTAGCACCTCCACCGGGGTTCTGCTCCGGTACCCCATTTGATTTATGGACTTCTTCTTACCGGCCAACAATTCCCTGATGTCCCGCGGCCAAACTCGATGATCGCGGCGAATGGCGGTTTGCGCGAGCGCTGCGCCAAGAATTGTGACGCGAAGGACCTAACCATTACACATATCTTCTAGATTACAAAACTCACCACACTAACTGACACAATACCCGTCACCAGTCGGTCTGGACTCCCTTCCTCCCTCCACAGACCGCGCAGAGTATCTCGTAATTAATCCTCATCGGACCGAATCGAGGGCTTGATATTTGTCAAACCTCTGGCATGCTTGAGGTAAAGTTATAGCTCACGAGGGACTTCCACCTTACAAACCAACTAGAAAATAGTTTTACTCCGGGGTTTTTGTGTCCGGGGTAGAAATCTGGGAATAAGGGCACAACTGGCCAGAATCAAGCGAGAGAAGGTTAAATTTAGAAGAAACCCTTTCCGAATTACTTCCCAAATCCACAGGTTGATGGCAGTGGCAGTGCACTTCGGTCTTGCTACGGACTTTTGACATCTTCATCTAAAGAGGGTGCCGGGGTACATGATGATCGTGTTCGCGTTCCGTGGACGGCAGTGCAGTGCACGCACGGCCCTAAGCCCACCCCCCATATGACGTCAGACTGGAAAGGAAGTACACTATCGTACACATTACAGTGAATTTAAAAAAATATTTGCAATAATCAACAATGAGTCCGATATTGGGTATTCTATTCCAAAGTAGACTTTAAAACTCGCAGATATTAGCTATTGAAAATAACAAATGGCTTTGCCAGCGATTTAGTGTATATTTCACCACCCATACTGTAACTAAACAAGCTAGTATGTAATCTTCAATCCTACGGTTTACAGCAACAGAACGATGGGATGGATCAACTCTGTAAATATTATGTAGTTTTCAAACGTAAACGGCTGCATACGTCAGGTTTCTCGGTTAATTCTGTCCAGTTAAACCCATCGGCTCAATCTTGTCGTAAACATGTGTCACTATATTCAAGCAAATCCACCGTAGTGCGCAATCCTCTGCATTGCCTTTGCTATGCCGGAGGTTGGCAGCGTTATGACGATCACAAGACCAGCGACTAACATAGAGGTTAACCCGAGATACCTAATGGAGCGTATTGTAGCCATTTGAAATGTGTTATTGTTTATTAATAACGATGGTTGCATTCTTGGAATTTCATCGTCAACAAAAAAAAAAAGAAAATCTCGCGAATTGAGCGTATTCCAGAGGCGAAGGCTAACTGCGGCGTGCTGCGTAAGCGAAAAGATGAATAATGATCTTAAATAAGACATTTCGATACAGAACATTCCTCCTCAAACACACGTATAGACACACACACACACACGCGCGAGCGCAATCGTAGCAATGGCGTTGAGGCACTTAGTAGCAACAGCTAAAAGACGTGCGTAGCGAACGTACGGACCGGGGCCTAGGAGAGGCGCGGCGGGCATTGATTTGTTGA
>NC_064874.1:19962091-19984591 GCF_943734745.1 Anopheles darlingi | reverse complement strand
GGCCAGTATGGTAAGCGACACGCGAGCTCCCGTTGATCTGCGATACCATCGATCGGGCGCTGGTGCTGCTGTGGTGTTACCAGTTGTGCCAAGGCCAAAAACCCGGGGCCCATCTCCAGTTCCATCCCCCTCCTCTCTGTGTTTAGTCCTGGGGCTGCCCGTCTGCGCATCAGCTGTCTGAGGTCACACCGGGAGTCCGAGAATGCGGTTCGCAAAATATCCGTTGAAAAATCGTCCAAACCCTTCGCTTCTCCAAATGATGTGCTTCTTTCCTCCAGCAGGAGCTGACCTTGAGGCATACGGGCGATTCTATGCTTCACCGACACCCAATAGGACGAAAGATCGTGCGTGCGTGAGGGAGACAGAGAGCTTTACTAATTAAATCCCGAGGCGCGATGGTGCGAGAACGCGATGCCGTCAAGGGAAGGGGACGAGGGGGCGGTGCGCGGACGAGACGAATGTGAAATCGAAACCGCAAACGGCACGGACAAACGCTGGACTGCGGGACTTCGGGACGTAGAATAGGCAAAGACGCCCCACCAAAAGTCAAGTCCCGATGGCGACGACTCCACAAGAAGTTTCGAGGGAAACGAAGCGGAACCGGATTAACGCGCGGTATTTGTGAGACATTTTCGGGCCCCCCTCCCTCTCCCTTTTACTACACACGCTTGGGGCTCACTCACCAAGGTCACCTCGCGCACGTACAGACACACAAACTTTGATTCTGTGAGGTTCGTGTCGAAGTGAGCTGTCACTACTGCTGGTCACGGAAGGGGCTCGTCGTCACGGGGTGTGGATCGATCGATCGGTCAATGTGATCGCCCCCTTCAGCACACGTTGATGACAATCTCGATTCGCTCGAGAAGTTCTTGGGCATTACGTTATCTCTTATCTCTTATCCTCTTCCTTTTGGTTATCGAACTACCATACGGCCGGAGCAGCTTCCTCGCTGCTTTCCATCTTTTCTTATTGGACGTGATCCTCACATTCCTCTGCTCTGTCACAGTCATGTATGGAGTGCCCCCCCACTATATGAATGTCTTGGGAAGCCGGGAACTCGATCCCCAAAAAGATGTATCTGCGGACACACCACGGGCCGGGCTCTGGCGGCGGCAAACGAACAAACAAACACATTAGTAAAAAATGCAAATATATGCGCAGAACATAGGCGAACATATTTGTTTGATGTAGTGCTGCTTCCCCCTCTTGGTTGCTGCTCTCATGAAGATCGTTAGTGATCTAACGCAGGAGCGCAGGAGGTGGGCTCGCGATGTGGAACCCTTTCTTATGCTGCTGCTCACACGCATACACATTCACGCACTTATTCCCATGCGTGCGTCCGTGCGTCCGTGCGTCCGTGCGTGCGTATGTGTGTTATGCTGCGCGAGAATTCCGAACGCCTACGCCTACCGAACGGTGGAACGGGAGGCGCACGCGGGGATCTTGCCGTTACAGTCACCATCGTCTGCCTGCCTGCCTGCCTGCCTCGGCCGAGGAATGTTAATGATTGCTTAAACGATGATGCCAGAAAGCATTTCTTCTGTCTCGCTTTGGGTGAGCGCGCGAGCGCCATGCGACCATCCGGCAGATCATTCGGTCACTTGGTTCGTTTAGAACGCGCGTTGCTCATCGACAAAAAAAGGTTTGAATGTTCGTACTGGATGCGCTAAGACTGGCGAGTGGTTGCATCAGTAACGCGAATCATCATTTCTATGGCATCTCTCTTGCTTTTGGTTTTTTTTTTGTTTTGGGATGCTGGTCACCACAGGAAGGCAGATCGATTTGGAGGAAGCCGGTGGTAGCTTCCTCTTGAAGAAGGATCCTCATCCTCTGTGCCAACCTTGTCAATCGTCCCAAGCCGGTCTGAGCCACAAACCTACGGTAGTAGAAGACAAGAACGTTGGGGGACTGCTATATATGCATGTATTTGCATGTGTCATGGTTAACCGGATCTCGGAAAACAACACCAGAGCGCTTATTACGCTAAGCCAGTTCGTCCTCATCGTCAATCGTCGAATCGTCTTCTGGTGCAATCCTAAAAAATGGGCATCAGAGTGTCCTGAGCGATGCAGCATCGCGGCATTTGATTGCATCGCGCGAAATGAGACAAGGCGTTGGCTTCCTTTCCCCCAGCAATTCCAACCCTCCCAAAAACCTGCGTTTGCGCCGATCGTATCGTCGAAGCGCGATTTGATTTAATTGGCCAAACGGTTATCGGGGGGGATTTGTGTCGTTGCGATTAATTTAAATATTTCCCTCCCCGGTTTTGCTGCTCCCACTCGCCTTCTACCGCCTCTCATCATCGTCATCATCATCTCATCATCCCTCACCACGCCCTCTCTGTCGAATCCTCAGCTGCTGAATCCTGAAGGCAGCAAAACCACCTTCTCTGCTGGCACCAAAAGTGAAACCAAATGAAACGCGAGAATTATCAATGTCCACAGCCGCAAACACACACACACACACACACACCACGCTGCCTGCACGCGGTCAAGCAGTGGTCAGCGGAGGAGACGACGCAAGGCGCGTGACAGGTTGATTTTAATTTTATTCCACCACCACCTCTCGTGGTCCTCCACTAGGCCACCGTTCGCTCTGACTGTCTCCAAGACACACGCGCAGCAATCGCCTTCCGTCTCCCACCCATCACCACCGGCAGCATAAGCTCAGTGGCGACGCGTCTCGCGGGACCCGTGGGATCATCTTTATTCAAAATTCGAATTGCGGATTGTGGATCCTCGCGTGGTCTCCGTGACGCAGCCACGCTCGATCACAATTCGTTTGCGTTCTCGCGCCAAAAACGATGGTGCCAATGATTGAGTGACACTCCTATGGACAGGTGTGCTTGCGGGACAGGAGCGCGATCGCGCAACCAGCAAAAGATGAAGAAGCGCCTCGCGAAGTCACCAACACCAACTATGGGGCGTGTTGACATACAAGAGCACAAACATTGCAGTGAGACGACAACCATTGCTTGCCGGTTCAAGCAACAAAAGCCGGCCTACACAGCAGTTTTCGACCATTCGATCGTGAAGAAGGCAACAAGCCATCATCTGCTGCACTACACAGCGCTTGAAACATTCTAGATAATGGCGCTCTTTTGTGCACGGGATGGTTCTACTGCTCTTGAGCCAACGATGTAAACACTTCTGGTACCAACCAATATCTCCGGAAAATAACAATTTGCAGCTGATTGCAGCTGATACTATTTTTATCCCTTTCGGTATCTCACACTCCCTCCTTCTTTCATCTGCCGATGACCAGTTTGCGTACAATCAATCATAATTGGCATGGATATCTATTGCACCATTCTCGTCGTCCATTGGCGAATGCATCGAAGGTAGGCGAGGAAATCGGAAAATGCAAATTCACTCCGTTGTTGGTGGTGCCCTTGTTAATAAAAGGGTGCAGCTGACTGTGGAAGAAGCACTAGAACAGATAATTTTCTTGCCAGTAGTTTGATGATTCCCTCCGGAACACGATTTACGTAAAGAGAGAGAGAGAGAGAGACTCCTTTTTGGTTTTTTAACTTCGCTTTAAAAATACTTCACGAGGGCACAAGACGAGTCGCGCGAAATGATAAACAACAACTCTCTTAACCCGCCCCCTTATCAGCTCCATCAGGCTGCATCGAACCGTGCTGGGTATACGAGCAACATGGCCACGGTCTGGCACCGATCGGGGCTAGTGGGTGCCGGTTTTTTTTTCTTATTATTATCCTGCATTCTTCCCGGTGCATTTCTGGTTGATCACGGTGAAAACACCAGAATCGTCCACAACAACAACAACAGCAACAGCAAAAACACTTTCACACCGATACCGGTGCGTCGTTGTTGCGCCAACATAAGGGACACGACGCACGTCCCCCGCTGGACTCACTGACACAACGCACCCACACACACACACGCACACACACACGTGTGTGTCATGGACTCGATTTCCCCCGCGGGTACAGTTTCGTCGTTCGATTGGGTCTGGCACTCACATGGCTGGTCAATTGCCAATTGCCCTAACCAGAACGCGGGGCGGAAGTGAATCATTATAGCCGCTGAACTGAACGGGCCACCACCACCCGTTGCTGCCGCTATCGGCACAGAAGACAGAACCTCCATGTTCGTGCGTTGTGCACTGTGATAATCATCAACCACGGTTTGAGGTCCCGCGGCTAGCGTGTGTTTATGAGAGTGTTTACGCGTCGGCGCAACACTTGCCCAACGGTCCACTCCATGGATGCTAGAGCGAGCATGAATCATAACAGATTTGCTGTTTAGCATTGCGGTCCCTCCGATACCGTCAAGGTAAAACACTCCAATCGAATTACCTTCAGCATTACCGTCGTGTCGAGCGTAACAAAATCATCGTAGCAAAGCTTCGAAAGTCGCGCCAGACGTCGCTTCTCCTTCAGCGACGTGGCAGCCACCAGCTCTTCGCCGTTGACCGACGTCGCCGCCACCGCCACCGCCGGTGCAACTGCATCGTTGGACCGCTGCATTCGGCGGCGAACGAACTCCACTGGCCAGCCGCCGGTGCACGTATCGCACATCGGAACCACACCGAATCCTTTAGCACGGTATTGGTCGCCTAGCTAATCTTTCAGAACAAACTCGCACACACACACACGCACTTTCACTCTTTGGGTTTCGGTTTCGGGCCACGTCTAATTCGTGGCGGATTCTTGAGCTATGCGAATTTTCGGATTCAGTGGACACTGTAAAGCGAAGAAAAGGAAAGGATAGTTGAATCTTCTTAAACATCCGCACTCTGAGCAGGCTGTTTGAATTGAGGAGGAAGCACTAGCTAAGAGGAGAGCATTGTGGAAGATTCCACAAATGTTCCCACGCCCCAAACTGAAGGAAAAACTCATTTGGCCTCGGGCGGCCAATTGCCAACTTCCTGTTGGCGATGCAACGATCGTCGGTCGTAGCACCGAAGAACACTTGAACACATTTGGCGACTTCCGCTCGATTTCTACGGAATCGCGGACACCGGTAATCGTAAACACTGCCACAGCTTCTAACGATCCGATGATTAAGAAACTGTCGAGTGAGTTACTTCTGTAGGATTGATTTCAGATGTTTCACTGATTTCAATCCAATGCAGCACTGAAATTTTCTGTTCCACAATTTGTACTTCTGTGTCAAACACTGCCACTGGCCTTGCCCTGCAACTACCATCGTACACTTGCACTTGAGTTTTACACCAGAGCCAATCCAAGACAAGTAGACACCCCTGTGTGGTATCCAAAACTACGTTACTGGAATGCTCGACACGCTCTCCGTTACGATGTAGTGTTTGGTGCTGGCACAGCAGCTCCGGCGCGCGCATCTCGCGGACCTGCCCGCGAATACTAAACGGATTGGTGGCGCCCCGGGTAGCCGTTGAATCGATTAGAGGCTGCAGCTATTCTAGATCGATCAAGTGGTTCGCTCTCACTCTGGGCTCGCTCTCGGATTTCATGTTTGGAAATTGAGAGTGTGATCGCACCTCACGCAGACAGGAGAATGGAAATTCTGCCGCAGAAACCGAAGCGGAAGAGTCCGAGAAGCCGTAATATTGGAACAATTCGGTTGAAGCAAAGGCAGTCATTCGTGCAATCGTGAGACAATCACAATCAGGGATTTGCATCACTCTCTTTCTCTATCTCTCTCTCTCGCTATCTCTCTTTTTCTGGCTCCCTTAAACACTCACACTAGGGTTAGTCAACGCGAAACATTCTGTCATCGATCGATCATTGGCAGATTGCTTCTCGTCTTTAATCACCACCTGCTGCTATGCCACTCGCAGCACACCCCAAGAGGCCCCACCATAGACCCTTACTATTAGTTGCCTTAGCGAATCGGTTATTAGCAGTTCAGAACACATAAACGCGCGCACACACACACAAACACGCGCGCTCGCGCACTTCGTGAACGATTAGTTTACTCTTTGTCATTCGCGTTGATGGATGCCAGGAAGTGGCTGTCAGAACACTCGACATTGCTCTCCGGCACACAACACAAACCAACAATCACCAATCCCTCCTCCTCCGTTTTCCCATGCCGCAGCCGTTGCCACATAGCATCACCAGCAACTGCAGTAACTGCAATGCAATAACAATTTGTTGAAGATCACGACGTCACAAACAGGCTTCCCGGGGGAGGGCTAGTCGTGGCCCCGACGTGACGATCCGCAGCACGGAAAGGGCAAGGGCACACACGACCTGTAGCCACACTATTTGCAAAAACCCGATTGGGGCACACGACAAATACCGCGAGCCACCTGATCCTGATCAACGATGCCGTCGTCGTCGTCGTCGAAGTTCCTGGGGTGGCCTACTGCTGGTGACTCACAACGCACGAGCCGGCACGGACCACCGGGCGGCCCCCGAAGGTCAGTCGAACGTTCAAACAGAGCGATAGCGTCCGCCAGATAAGACGGCTGCCGCAAATGGCACACCGAAATGGCGCACAATGGTCACAATAGCAGCACCACTGCCGGTACCACCAGCACCTTCTATTGCTCGACGTCCGATCGGGTACTGATGTCGGTGCTGGAGCGTTTGGCATGAAATCCAGCACCATAGCAAGGCCGCTGCTTCGCTTTCGGATCGAGCAGGCAACCGCTTATCAATCAATCGCCCCCTCCTGAGTTGATAACGAGAGCTAGAGATTGTCAAGCACACACACATACACGCTGCAAGGCGATATGGCGATTTCTGCAAACACACCGGGGGCAGACCAATAGCTCGTGGTCCGCTTGCCTAGACTGCGTCGACGACATCAACGACAAGCGTTGCGGCGTGTACTAGAGGAGTAGTAGTAGTAGTTCAACATTGTCGGTAAGGTATCGATCACCAGCAAGCATCAAGAGACAGGCAGAGCAAGAAGCAGCTGCAACAGCTACAGCGTCTAATTATTTGTTGATTAATGGCGTGGTGCCTTAAGCTCTCTGGTGCGTCGCCCTTAAAGAATGCCATCGACGGATGGAGAGATCGGAGGAAGAAGCGTCTCTCAAATTCCGAAGCATACAACGCGACTAGCAGTGTGGCCAGACAAGGAGGAGTACTGCGCCACGCGGAGTGTGGATTATTAGATGATCTAGAGTAGAGAAGAATGAATGGCGTCGATTGATCGTTGGCGTCAGTGAATCGACTAGATAGACCCACCGCCGTTTGGATGATTCATCTGCGCGAAATTACGTTACCACCGCCCCTAGCCTAGTGTTCCCTGAGACGCGGGACGGTTGTGTATGATTAGTAAATGTTGTGAAGCGCTTCGTGGGAGTGACTCAGGAAGACGCACACACTCGGATTTGTAGATCCGACTAGGATATCCGACTTACTGACGAATGTATTTGAATGAAAAATGGTCAATTCCATTCCGTAAAAATTCCGTTTCTCACATTCATCCACAAACGTGCATCCCATTCAGCATTCAAGTTGCTTCCTGGCGTTAAGGTTAGCCCAATTAAATCTAGACCGTTTTGGCTTGTACCTACTGGCATTGGCCGCAGTAGGTCTGGCTTCCAGAACAACAGAATCCTGGATCCGGACGACTTTAGCGGACGTTTCCTACAAACAAGAAACAGAAGAACAACACGCTCGGGCTATGCGCTATCAAACCAACTCCTCCAACAAAGCAACTCATTCGCTTTTATGATGCCAACCCCCGCTCTCTTATCGCAACCATGCCTCTGTCTTGCCATCGCCTGAGTCGTCGTCCCGAGCCTGCATGTGCGACGAATGTCCGATAAGATTTGGATTTTATTTCTGTTTGCCAAACAGAAAACGGCTCGAGGATGCCCGGGGCCTTCCATATGCCTGCAGACACGCATTCATCATATGGCTGTGATATGGCAGTTAGTAGAGGTTGCCTTGCCTCACACGTCGAATGTTGAGGGTCGTTATCGTTTCGGCGGGGCCGGACCTAACTGGATACAGCACGCCAGCCACCGCTTTGTAAGAACTCTTCATGGTCCTCAAAGCAAAGGAAGGACTAAGAAGCACCTCTCAACCTTGCAACCTTCAATCCACTCCAAAAGAAGCAAAAGGACATCATCGAACGTCATGCTAACACACACACACGCCAGGTAGCGATGGATCCGCAACAGTCCAGAGTAGTTCTCGATTCCCCCGGCAAAGAACTGTCAGGAGACGCCACGCTCCTGGCGAAGTGTCAGATTGAGCGTGACGATGACGGATCTCCTAGTGACGACCGCAGGAGCGTGACCTCTCCCGCTCGGTCGCCTCAAACTTGACGTGCATTCGGACTGAGAAAGAAAATGGCCCGAGAACTTCCTTATCATCTACCGCCGGTGAACGTGACGTGGCTTGAACCAGAAGGACGCGCGGTAGCCGCAAAACAGTAGCGACAGTAGCGTGTAGGCGCGATCAGTGCACCGGCGTTACCGGCGAACTTTCGCGTGACATGTCGTCTGTCCGTTTGTTCCTGAGGTTTCCTGCTTCACCATCGGACCACCGTCACGGGACTGAGCCCATTTATGCGCACATTTCGCATCCGAGAGGTGCCGCTGGCTCTAATGATATCCTATTTATAGCGCCACAGAACGGAGAAGAACTGTGTGTGATTGTGTTTGTGCGTGTGTGTGGCAGGAACGGAACGGAAGTGCTCTCACTGCAACCAATAGAGTGGCACCATGAGTCTCCCGGACCGATGGAACTTAATGGAAGGCTAGGAGTAGAAGCGCTCGCTACATCCAGCTACGGCACCAGTAAAGAGGTGGCTCAGAAGAAGAAAAAGAAGAACTGGCCAGAACTTCTCTGCAAATGGAGCACAGATACGTCGAATGATACGTCGAGACGAGCTGCTTCTCCGTTTATTCCAGGCCAACCAACAGAATCAGCAGCATGCAGCGTTCTCTCTTTCATTCAAATCAATGGCCCTCTTCAATTGCAGGAAGAACCTGTCCCTACCGCAACCCGACTCTCCGAATTAGTGGCTAACGTACAGACAGAACTGACTTGGAACAGCAAAAAGGAAAAAAAAAGATGAAGGAAAATGTCACGAAACGCGTGGACACAATCTTTCCCCGATATTGCTCATGCTTGCCCTCCCCCAAGCACACGCATACACACACAGTTATCTTATCGGTATTGAGCAAAACGCGAATGACAGAAGAAGTGGAGCATGGCGAGGGAGAGGAAGGTCTCGTTTTAGTGTCCTGCAATATCCACCGATCCGGGGCGCCGCCATCGACGAGCTTTTCAAGGCCAGCCTTCGCCAGACGAAACTGCTGACCGTTGTGCTGGCTCCTCTCGGCTTTGGCTCTGTGATGGTTTGGGGCCCAACCAAGAAGTTGTATTCTTTCTCTCTCTTTCCCTCTCTGGATATTTTTTGCTTTGTTTTACGATCTTGACCTTTACAATACACATACACGTGAGTCTACCACTAGCAACAACTAGGAGCATAGCGACCGAGAAAGAGTGAGAGCGAGAGAGTCCACTGGTTGGCTGATATAAATAAAGTGAATCAAACCTTTTGTCTAGAGGACGACTCTTTCGGAGTGACGAAAAGCACAGGCTAGTCTGCAAGTGTGGTTCCCTTCTTATGCCATTTGAATTGTCGTGGATAGACCTTGATGTATGGTTCATCGTATTGATCCTGTCGAGTGATAAAAAGCGCCATGTTTTGATCCAGATGTTCTGATCAACAAATGCTAACTTTCGCTTCTACCCTGGCCTCTGGGAACTTCACTGACTGGGCTCGCACCAAGGGACCCTAGAATGGCTACGGAACGGACTTGTTCCAACTCCTGGAGTATCGAAGATCCGGGAAATTACTGAAATAGAGGTGTGCCGAGGACAGGGCAAGGTGGTGACGCCCGTCAGCACCCTATTACTGCACGATAGAAATAGTGCGCAGACCTATAAATAGCTCACCTTCGTACTCCGACGTTCTCCACGTACCACATGGATCGGTATGTAGCACCTGTTTTACCCCCCCGAGCAACCGATCACCACGTTTCGTTCTTGCGATGGCCATATTCTTGCAACGACAAGCGCCAGGGAGTTTGTGAGGTTGGTGAGAGCAGAGGAGTAATTCGTGGAGCAGTCAGCAGCACCGCTTGGTGCTTTTTGGACCAGGTATAACTCATCTATGGTTCGAGACGAGCACGTCTGAGGGCCGCTACCGAACACCAGGAATTTCCATGGCTAGTAGGCGCCACACATTTTCATCACTTATCCCCTGCTCCCGCACCATCAAACCACACCCCGCGATTATGGATTCTTGTGTGAGTTTGTGTGTTGTTGCCACCACCACCAGTGACCCCCTCCAAATAGCAACTTGTTTATCCATATGACGACAGGATATCGACGGTGGTCAAATGAACAAATAAGGAGGCAAGCAAGAAGAGCAGCGCCAGCGAAGTGCGCGAACCGCTGCTTGCCTGCAGACCAATATATTGGCGGGATTGGGGCGATTTGAAAAAACAAACAAACATTTATGAGATACGCGAACGCGAGCGCGCAAGGTACGGGAGTGCTCATTGCACCCTCGGAGGTACCGAGGACAGAGACTCAACGGGTGGGCGAGATCACCGGTACCTTCAGCAGTTCAGTGCGATTGATGATTGTTTATCGCTTCATTGCACCACGTGTGCGCTGTTTATCGAGCCCCGGTGTACTACTAGCATGTGGCCATATCGCTTTCTTGGCGCGAATGCCGCCGCAAGTAATCAATAGCGAATTGATAAAACGTTTACTTCGATTGCTTTGCAGTTGCATAGTGCATTGTTAGATTACCAACGAGTAGCCCAATCCATCGTGGTAGCCATGGTGATGCCATGGTGATGCCATGGTGATACCATGGGGATACTAATGCTAGAAAACATATATTCGAAGAGCAAGAGCGCAGTACGCTATGAACGCATAGCTGAGAAAATTCTCTTTCTTTGGTACCCTACGAACCTACCTGCAAAATATAGCGGGAACAGTCCCCTAGTGCGTCCTGCGACATGGCCGTCGACGACTGCGGTGATGGCTAACAGCAAGGACCTCTGCTGCCGCTGCTGGCGGCCTAATCTCATCAAGCGCTGCAGCTTTCGTCTCCTCTACGAAGCAGCTACGGTTTCTTCTTACGCTGCTACTACTGCTACCGCTAATGCTGCTCCTTCCTTTTCGGCGACTACGACTAGTAGTGCTGCTGGCTGGCGTCCAACTGCAACTGCTGCTACTGCAGTAGGCGCCGCTCATTCTGCTCCGCCCTCTGCACCTTCCATTCAGCAGTCGTGGCCGTTACCACCGCTGGCTTCGACACTCGCACCGCACACGCCTCACGGTAACACATTCACCGCCGAATGGTTTTCAGAACCAAAATGAAGAAATTGATGGACACAACAACAACAGTAACCACAACCAACACTATACCGAAACACGAACGCGAATCCTCGCAAATCGCCAGAGAGTGCGCGCTCGCGCGTTGACGCTTCTGCACTACACTTGCTGCTCACTACTATCTCCCTACTGCAGCTGGACAGATGATCGCACTACGGTGATTTGCACTTCTTTTTGGTTGATCACCACCATCTTCATCGTTGCCAGTATAGCAGCGGCTGATAGTGATGCTGAGATGTATAGCAAAGGTACCGGTTTGCAGGAGGAACCTCTCTTTCGGATACACACACACACACCACGATGCACGATGCTTCAATGTAACTGATGAATGCACACTCGCTACCACACTAATGTCGCGACTATTTCATTCAACAACACTCAACATGGATCACTTGCTAACTGGAGAAGACAAAAATGCAGGATTATAAAATAAACTGCTGTGCGACCAGCGAGGCGTTAAGGTATATGAGCTTCCTCCAAATGCGCACTTCGCTAAACCGCGCAATGGTTACTTTGCTCCGGCGTCTTGAAGGTAGTATAACACTTTTCTGAAAATTTATAACATATCGTTAAGAGACCGTCGGCACACTCTAATTAACAAGCAGGAGTAGTTCCCGTGACTGCTCAAAGTAGAGCGTTCGCACTTGTTAACCCCTTCAACCACACGCACGCACGCACACATACGCACGGACATCCAATTGCAGATTACAATTTCTCCTTATCGCACTGACGCAACTGTTCTACTGGAAACAGTTCTTTTGAAAAACAAGGAGACTTCGCTGCCACATCGAAGATCCTGTTTGTATGCACTACAGTACCCATTTCGCCCCCCGTCGACCCCTCGCTTATGTGTGCGTGCGTATGTGATTTCAAAGCGAACCGGGGGTGAGGCAACTAAGCACTTCCAACAATTGCACCCATCGGCCATCGGCACTGATAAGTCCGAGGGCGAGTCCCGTCCGTCCGTCCGTCTGTCCATTCGTCCCGTTTCCCGTTGAACCGTGAAGATAGGTAGTGGCAGCATAAAACGCCACTGCCCCTATTGCTGCTTCTGCTGCTATTGCTTATCGCTAATAATGGCAAAGACGCCGGCAAGAGCGTCGCCGACGCTAGTAGAGCCTGTTATTATGAGTGGGACGACCTTTTGGCGCGATCATCGGTCCAGCAGCTGCTGCTCCTGCAGCAACGTTGCCCTCTTTCGTTGCACTGGTTTCAGAGTACCGAGTAAGTAAGATTAAGTGTAGTGCGGGGCTTTAATTATTATTCGCGGCAATTAGTGTTGGTGGTGGTGGTGCTGGTGGCACACTCCCGACACCGACGACGACGTCCGATGAAGTCCGAGGCGGCAATGGATTGAATACACGCTGCGCTGACGCTGGCGCTTGCTGGTGAAGCGTGTGATAAGGACCTGTTCCACAAGCCGGAAGCTGCCTCGAACTGAAATGAAAGACGAACAGAAGCAACAAAGATGTGGTTAGTCACGCGTCGTACTAC
This sequence comes from Anopheles darlingi, assembly GCF_943734745.1. Lineage (NCBI taxonomy): Eukaryota > Metazoa > Arthropoda > Insecta > Diptera > Culicidae > Anopheles > Anopheles darlingi. The sequence continues at coordinate 19,971,765 of NC_064874.1, read as the reverse complement.
TTGGTTGCGCTACTAGGAACTGTAAATGTTATGGGGCCTTGTAAAGCATCTGTACTGTCGATTTCTGGAATAAACTCTTGTACAGGAGCAAATACGTCCTAAGATTGCTGAAGAGCTAGATATTAAGTAAGGAAAAACTTCAACGAGTTAGGCGGATGATCTGACTCATCCCACCGTTCCCAACAGCTGTAAAGCTCCAAATTTTGATTTTCCTCCATAGATCCGCATCTCGTCGGAAGTGACTCACGGATTACTGGTTCTCCGATTACGGACCCTCCTCTCATGAGGTCGCCAATGGAAGATGGAGGTACGATCCCGTTGTAGCGCCAGCAGATGCTACCGCAGCATATTAACACCAAAGCCCGGACCTTACACTTCACGATCAACAACAGCTGGCTCCCCAACCCACACGGACAGATTGATGGAAGTTCCAACGGACCCGCGGCCTCGGTCCTATCGATACCGTCCGAACATGGACGCGTTAGCTCCGTTCGCTAGCCTAGGAGCCTCAGATGAAAACAAATCAAACGAAGGTGGAGAAAAGGGAGAAGGAAGCACACCGATTGATGGATGCTTCACACGCCGCACAACAAGGCGCGCGATCAGGGAGATCCGCTAGCGCCAGCCTCTAGGCTTCTCGCTCGTTCGCTTTGCGCGTTGATCTCTCGTTTCGCCGGGGTGGCTCGTATTTGCTGGCGTAAGACTACAACCGGCACACACAAAACGGGGGGGTCCGTCCAGCTGGCCTACTTTTTCCGGTGTTCGTTTTGCGAAACCCAATTGCGGTGCGGTGGCAATGGTGGCCCTGGACCATCGCATCTCGCGCGTATCGGTGGATCGGCAGATATGTTTGGAACAGATTTTGGACACGATCCAGCGGTTACGGACATCATCACCAGCAGCAGCAACAGCAACAGGTAGTCCGGGAATCACAGGCAAACACTGGCTCTGTTGGGGAAACTGGCATAACTAGCACACTGTGGTAGGTAGTGATATGAGAAACAGGCGCTTCAGGCTTTACAGGTGTCGTCACCGTGATCTTCATACAGTTTTCAATTACTGGTGTACCTTTGTGAGCGAAATTCTATCGAAGTAACATATGGTTCGTAGCGGGGGGGGATCGTTTCGACGCTCTTCGAACATTTGTTTTATGAATATTTTGATGATATTCAAAATGCGAAAAAAAACACACACTACGGAATGTAAACAGCTCACAGCTGAGGGTCTTAAGTGTGTCCATCAAGGAGAAAGCGAAGGAAAGACAAAAGGAGGTGATTGCGATGCAAAGTGCAATTCAATTTTATTTATTACATCGTCATCGGCATCGGTTGGATTGTTTTATTTCTCTTAATTTCATCCAGTGTGAGGGTACCTTTAACATCCTCTCGCCGTGGCAAATGTGCATCGATTGGATGATGCAGTTACGCATCGTTTCACATCTCCCATATCCATTGCCCGCCGAAATCCACATGGAGAAATCACTTGAAGCCATAAATTTGAGACGAAATATGCTCCAGAAATCCGGTGCGGCCAATGAGAGCATGACCGAAAGATTGGGGCTACCCCGGGGCTACCAAAACTACAAATTTTAATTCGAACCCAGAAAGCGCATTTTAATTGATTGGAAGCCTAAATATAGCAAAGATGGCTATGTCTCACAAAATCACGTTTAGCACATCGTATCGTAAAGAGTAATTTCATGATAACGGCTTTGGAACTCTAGGCGTGGTTCTGTCGCACACCTGGCTCCGACATCATCTCGTGTACCATTTTGGGGAAGTGACGTTCCCCAAATAAACCTTGGCAGACTTGTTCCCGTGGCGCGGAAGCAAAACAACTAATCACGGCAACCTCGGACGCTAACTCCGACAAACCTTTGGCGCGATCGCTCACTTCGCTAACATCTGCTCTCCCCCATTGTTCGGTTTGCGGACAGGAACGTGACCGGCTGATGACACGGAACACCACACACCGCAACCTCCCCAAGGCTTGAGGAACGCCAGGAATTTGGCGTCCAAGACACATGGCGACCACGCGGACACCGAAATGGTTATAATTGGACAGAGAGTGCCATGGTCGAGGCAGACGACGCCAACGAACCCGCCGCGGCCGCTGTCACTGCAGCCGGCTGCTGCTGATGAGATTTTGCCGGTCTCTTCCACGAAAACGCGCGACGCGAGCTTCATCTCACCCCTAGTCGAAGGCGGCCACTACGAAAAACAGTGTGCGCTCGGACATATTTTTAGTACACATAATTCCTTCGTTACGGTGTTGTTGTTACACACTAATGTTTACCAGCTGGCACAGACGATGATGGTGCTCAGTAGGCGTAAGCGATGAGACGTTTCCGCAGGAGATTGTTGGACGAGACGATGCGGTATGATGCGTGCGCCTCTAATACTAAATGCGCTAGCAATGATACATGATCTAATGAGGATCCTGCTGGCCATTGGTGGGCGATTAAACTTTCGGAAAGTACTACGAGACTGCACAGATAGACAGAGATGAGTCATATGGGTGTTCCATCGGCATCGGTATAGCAGGAAATGATTTACATTCCGTTCTATGACTGGTAGTGCTCCTGTGCGTGTCTTTAGTCAGGTCTCTCTCTAAATAGCACTTCCTTACCAGCGTCTCGAGTGCGTTCAATTTATACAGTTTAACAAATAAACTTTAATTATAACAAATGGAGTGAGTCTACCCCCCATCCTGCAGTCGTTTATTAAACTTTCATGCCAGCTTACCTGGTGAAGGAGCTGCAAGCCGAAGGCGGCTAATAAGACCCCTCATCGCCGGAGACAATAAAATGCTTCACCATTCGTGATGGAAATGGGCAGCAAATTGACCCACATCCTAGAGGCCCGTGACGTGTAAAGTGGGTGTTTAGAGTGGGCGAGCGAACGCCGCCGGCCGGGCGGCTGGCTGGCCGGGCCGGATCTCGGCCCGATTTCGTTCCCTTCGACTTTCGAACCGAACCATGAACCATCCTCGGCGGCTCGTGGCAGGCTTTCTCGGTTAATTCGATTAAATGTATTAATTTTGGGAACCTCGCTGCAATCGGTGGAGGGTTTATCGCGGCCATCCTAGAGCCACCAGCGCAAGGGCAGAGGCTTGTGATCGACCGACCGACCGGACAAGGCTCGCCAGCGGTGCGGTACTGGAACTTGCTCTAGTTTACTATTTTTAGTGCTAACGAAAGCCAACAATGTTTGGGAAAGTAACCGCAGCCCATGTGTGCCTTCGGCCATATCCACGAATGGACCGGCGGTATAGAGGAAGATGAGAGCCACCCCACAACAGCAACAGCAACAACAACAGCACAACACATCTCCTGCTGCTGCTGGATGGTGCGTTACGCGATTTTACTATAAATCAAATCCCATGGTCAGCCGCTTCTTTCCTTCGGCTTAATACCGTAAGACGAGAAACAGTCCAGACCGCGGGAGGAGCGGCATCAAGACCTCGTTATGGTACCGTTCTTTCGCGGCGGGCCAGCATCACACAAGGCTCGCGTGTGTGGTGTGCAGAGGGGGATACGTTTTTCGATTTCCGTTAATTCGGTTAATCGTGCGCGCGGGCAGCGCATCGCATTGCAGAAGACGAAAAGGAAGGGAGAGACTTTTATGCTTACTATTACTATTCCTATTGCTACTACTAATACTACTACTACAGTTAGTTCTGCATCTGACAAGAGGAATATGATGGTAAAGTGTTAAGCGTCATTGTATCCAACATAGCTGCTAGTTTGCTGCTATTTACTGTTGTACGTTTTCCAAATACATTAACCTCTTTGATGAGCTGTTTCAATTTCTTTTTCTATTTGTTTTCAAATATGTTTTTATTTTTTCAACATGTTTTGTTGGTTATTATATCTGCCTTTTAAATTACTCTTTCTCTTGCATTTTGTACGTTTATTTTACTTTCAACTTTTGCTACAGCTGCAATGTCTTTCGTTAGTTTGTCTGTGCTCTATAGTAAAACCATGCTACCAAATGCTTCAGTGTGCTAAACATGCATTAAGTTTCACCACCTACGATGAACACGAGTAAACTACGTACGTTCGAATGGTTTGTACATTTTCCATAGAACCAACATTGACAAAAGCAATCACTGGAAAATCCTTTGCCTCCTGGAATGGCAAACAAATCAGCTGGAAAGCTTGATGGAGCACAACTCATACGAAGGACCACGTGACCTCGGCTCCATAGCCGCATAGCTGAGGATTACACTGAATGAGAGCTACACGACTAACGTTTGATCTTTCCCCTCATCCAGGTACTGAAGTATTGGTTGTAATCATTCAGCTGCATTTCAACATTGCTCTCAACAGATCCTTTCATCTGCCCCCATCAACACGTTATTACTGTGCGGTACAAGTACCACAGTACAACGAATTGGGATAGAATATTAAAAAAGTTATTTTAAGATCGACGGCACGAAGAGCAAAACTTGCTGTCCAGTGCGCTGTAATAGTTTGTCTCGTGATGAGAACAGCGATGCCCGTTCTATGCCGATGCCGATCGAGCTGCAAAATGAAATTTAAATTTGCGTAACGGCGGCGCCAACAGCAGCATCTCACCCCCCAAGAGCGCTTACTCATGGTGCGACGACACATGACGCATTGCTCTTCCCAGAATGTCAGTTTCGAAAAATTAGTCTCAAACCGCGCGAGCGGAGGGAAACCAGAAGCTGAGAGAAATTACTTCAACATATGCACTGCACTGCGTTTGAGTTGGCACGATCGGGACTGAATGGTTGGTTGGCTGGGTTGTGCGACAAGATGGAGAAACAAATAAAGACACTCTGTGTATGCGGTGGGGTGTTGTCTGCTGTGGTACAACACATGGACCGACCATGCAAACCGGCAGACGCGATGGAATGGAAACATTGGCGCGTACAGGATATGAAGTGCTAGCTGTTGGAGCTGCAGCACCACAAGGAAGAGCATTCGCATCAGCAGCAGCGACCGCCACTGCTGCTGTTCTGTTTTCGGGCTGTTTGCTTAAGAGGACTTGGGACCTAGGGGGAAGCGTATCATGCCAAAGAATGGCGAAACATACAACGGGCCAAAGCGGACGATCGCGGTGTGTGATCGTTAAAATGTTTCACAAACACTCCTCCGCCGTTCGTAGTGGCATCCATCGGCCGCACAGAACCGCAAAGAACGTGAACGAGATTCGTATTCTCGGGAGAAATAAAGTAGAAGATGAGTGCAGCAGCTGTCGCAGTCAGATTATTTTCGATTTTCTTGCACAATTTGATATCGCACAGTAGTAGCCGGTGTAATGTGAGCGTTGCATTTAGTTGCCGGTGGAGGTGGTGGCAGGCGAGCAGACTTCTCTCAAAATAGAATTCACATTTTAAACAAGTCCCATAGTTTTCTTTTAAAGAACGCGACGCGAGAACCACCAGCCAACATTTTATTGCGGTTTTTACGACCCATGTCCTCCCACCTTTAAACGGTCGGCCACGTGCACGTCAATACAGGCCCCGCAACGCGGTTACGAAGCCGGTAAACAGCGGGCCGGCCTAGTACACATTGCCGCCAAAAAAAACGCCAAACCACGATCAGTGGTACAAACGTAAACGATTACAGCAGCAGCTCAGTACACCGCGATAGAATTACAAGAAGCAGCCCGGACGAATATTCAAACAAAAAACCCAGGAGCCGCCGTTGTTTTATGTGAAAGCGCCCGTTGGATGACCGAAGGATGATTTATTGCAAGCATTTTTGTGGCATCCTTTGTTCGTCAGCTCAGCATAAATAGAAAGCCACGCGGGAGCTGACCACCTAGAGATCAATCATCGTTGCAAGTGTTGGGTTTTGGTCTCCAAAAACTTCCAGTTTTTTTTTATGTTAACCGTAGTGTGAAAAGTGCAACTCCACAAAAGGGACAAGGAGTCTATAATTTTAATTTTAGAATAAAAATGTCAGTATCTGGATAGAAACAAGAATTACCTTCATGTCATCGTGAAAACCGCTTGCACCTGTGGCCAAATAATTTTGTTGTCACTTTTAGACCACCTGATGCGCTAGAGGAGGAAAAACGCGAAGATGCATCGGTACTTTCCTACCACACACACGATTGCTGCACTTCGATGCATCTCACTCATTCGATTTTGGTGGCGCCAAATCAACACCCTCCACTCCCCACGCCTGCTTTACATTTTCTTATTGAAACATTCTCCTGTTTGTGTAAGTGGCGACCTTGATTTGTGCCGCGAAATCCATTCATAAGCGTAACCTTGCACTTACTTCACTTATTTGTTCAAGAACAAATTATTGTGGGTAAAAGGAATTCAATTAAAGTCGATTGCAACATTATTCACGTTAAAAACGTAGCGGGCGCCAACTACATTATGCTGCCATCCAGGATTTTGTGCCACTAATTTCTGATAACACCAGGCACCAGGTACGTTTGTTTACTTTCATTATCGCGAAAAGCACACCATTCCGGGACCTGCCCTACGCGCTGCAGGGTCGCGCACACACCATCGACAACAACAACAACAGCAACAACACCAAGCGAAAGCTGTAGGAAGTGGGTGTGGGTGCTTTTTCTCCCACTTTTTTCCTTCGAAAACACACCGAAGCGAATGTTGTTAGAATGGTGGCTAGTTCTAGTTTCGTAAAATATCAGACTGAATGCCGAAAGTAAATTTCATTGAACACAATCTAGAAAAGCGCACTAGAAAGTAGCTTGTTCGTAGTTTCGTTCGTCGGGCATCGGAAGAGAGGTTCAACACGTTTCACGATGATCAACATTATCGATCGGCGATAGGAAGCCAGCAGCAACCGCAACCGATTTGGGATGGAATATTTAAGAAAAGAGCAAAACTCGACGCGCTCGACGACACGCGCACCTCCACGCAATATCGTGCCTCTTCTCACCGCGAGCCCATCATCACACACTTCTTGTTCTTCTACTGCTGCTGCTGCTGCTGCTGCTGCTGCTGCTGCTGTTTCTTCTTTTCCTCTGCTTCCTCTGCTCCGGACCATATGCTGGAGCCAGCCTGTATTCCGGATTTGATTGCAGCAGCCGTCGCCGCAGCCGCAGCCGTCGCCGTCGTCTCGGCAAGAAGGTGCGTCGCCTCCGCGAAGGGAAAAGATTCTCACCTCCCCCAACCACGCACAATCTTCTCGTGCTTGCACAGCGAGGGCGCGAGCAGTTTCAGCACATTTTACTGTCACGGAACGGCGGAAATGGAGACGATTCTTCGCGCTGGGGTTCACTCTTCTATGATTTTGAATAGAGCTCTATCTTCGCGAACACTGTCTTGCACGCAGAAGACCAAGGCCTCCTTCGACGTGATACACTTTCCTCGATTCCCCACCCCTTGCCCATTGGATTTCACTTCAATTTTAAGATTTTGTGTCGCCGATGGGGTTGGTCACTAATCTCACTCGGACTGTCGGGAACTACAGTTACACTAGCCTTTCAAGGCCACGAACGGGAGCGAAGGGGGGAAAAGGGGGACAGACAGAGGACGGAACAGCGACGAAGACGGCGACGTAGAGCCGCAGCAGCCGTCCTCTCTTAAGAAAGTTATCGCGTTCGGGGCAGAAAAGATGAAGGCTTCCACGTCCGTCGTACCCCACCTTGCTCCCCACCACACTCTAGCCACCCATCTTCTCCGCCCTTCTCCAACGCAACGGCATCTTCATCTCGCTCGTACGCAAGAGATTCGCTGACCGCCGGAAAACGGACCACGGAATTACTGCCACGCCAGCACGGATCTGTTGATTTACGGACGGCTGGTCGGTCGCAGGTGAAGGAATTTCGTGAATTTCGGAACGCAACCGCGACACGTCTCTCGAGGAGAGGGGAAAGGGGAGGGCGCCCCCTTTTGCGGGCCCTGCTGCTTCGTTTTCTTCACTCACTGTGCTGTCCGCGGTCGTCGCCGTTGGGGTTTGGCCTCGTCTCTAGGAATTGCCGCCGTACCACAACACTGGCAGCTTCACCATGATTGTTGGCCTCGAGGATTTTCCTAGCTTAAAACAAATATCCGCCGAGCTGCACAATAGAAATCGCGTCTTCGTTGTTCGTCATCGAATTTCGCTTCTTTGTGTGCGTGAGAGCGCATTTGGGTGTGTGTGGGTGTACGTGAAGGATGGCTTTGAGGCGCGTTTATCTACGAGATCCAGTACTTTCGAAAATGACCGGCGATAAAATTGGTTCTAATTATTGCGCAATATGTTTCAGAATCTAATCTGAACACTTATTGAGCAATATTTTCCGTGTTTGCGATGGAAGAAAGGAGGCTAATAGGATTATAATTCCATTTTTGAAGGCCATTGTGCTCTGAACTTGCCAACATCAACGATGCTGAAGCCCGTTTTCAAGCAGTGTTATGCAAATATTTAGTGTTATCTGAATAGAGAGTTTTTAGAATTCATCAAATGTAACGAATAAAACGAAAAAAACGAAGGAGTTTCGGTTTCTGAAAAAGACACAATTTGCAACATCGTTCACAGAATGCTCATTCTTAGCTCATGATAGGAGAGCAACATGGAATGAAACATAAGACACACACTGTAGTACCGAACGGGCAAAGAATCCAGAAGAAACGTGATTTATGTAAAGTTTTACGTTTCTTGCAATTTTGTTGTGCAATTTTATGAATCTGTTTTGTGAAATATATTCCACCTGAAACCTAAATTATACGGAATGCTACTATACCACAGGTTCAAAAATGCTGTATCCGACGCAAGTGCCGCGATGTCGAGCGCCGACGGTGTGCTGGCTTCCGTTTGATCACGTGCTTTACAACTCCCAGAAGGTGCAACGGGACGGCCGTTGGTTACACAACTTTCAACCGAAACGAAACAACCATTCGAATGGTACAATCCAAAAGACCAGTTGAAACTTATTCTTTTCCCCGGCTGCCGGCTGCCTTCATATTTCGGAGCACACTAACGATCCAATTAAGCTGAAAACCGATCCGAATTCTTACGAAAACTGGTACTCTTATATTTCAGTAGGTTTTACTCCATACTTTGTCTTGTGACGATTATTGTGCCGCGGACGCACCTGGCTAATGCCTTCTCCTAGCTAAGCTGGAATTCATATTCCCAACTATATAATAACAACCGCCGTCAATATGTCTTCTCAGCTCAGCCTGGTAGGGGTGTAGAATGACCCGCGCATGATTTCAACGAACCTTTTAAACCATCCTACATGTGAACTTTTCTGCTGCTATGGTTTGATGGTACTTCCGGGTATGTTTATACAGTAATTTCTGGCATTCATGTTAAGCTTAATTAAGAGACAAACGAGAAATGGTAGGTTCGCTACCCAACTATGCCAAATCGGAGAGAACAGAAAGAAACCATGACAAACTGCAAGGCATAAAGAAACTACTATCATCAATAAACGAAATGAACAACTATGAGCTGACTACCGATCACTCCACACCCTTGCTCGACGCTAACCAATCTACTTTCTAATAAATCTGGAACATGTGTATGTCATACATGATGTCTTCCTGTTCGCAACATCTCAACTCGTTTTAAAAGCTGATCCGATAGGAAGACAGGAAGAACGATTAATATATTCTCTTACTCAACTAATGTGAACTCACACGGTATGTGACACGGTGTGTGCGCACTACTCGAGGACAAACGCTTTCCTCAACTTGGCGGTGGTTGCTTAGATTTTAGTTGATGTTCTTGT